>NC_090656.1:228973377-229273377 GCF_040937935.1 Hyperolius riggenbachi | reverse complement strand
TTTTTTAAAAAGACCTTATAGTTTTTGAGAAAATCGATTTTTAAGTTTCAAGGGCAAAAATGTCTTTTAAATGCGGAAAATGTCAGTTTTTTTGCACAGGTAACAATAGTGTTTTATTTTCATAGATTCCCCCAAGTGGGAAGAGTTTTACTTACTTTGTTCTGAGTGTGGGAAATATAAAAAAAAAACGACGTGGGGTCCCCCCTCCCAGACCTCTTTAACCCCTTGTCCCCCATGCAGACTGGGATAGCCAGAATGCGGAGCACCGGCCGCGTGGGGCTCCGCACCCTGACTATACCAGCCCGCATGGTCCATGGATTGGGGGGTCTCGGAAGGGGAGGGGCAGCCAAGCTTTCCCCTCCCCCTCCGAGCCCTTGTCCAATCCAAGGACAAGGGGCTCTTCTCCACCTCCGATGGGCGGTGGAGGTTGAGGCCGCGATTTCCTGGGGGGGGGGTTCATGGTGGCGTCTGGGAGTCCCCTTTAAAAAGGGGTCCCCCAGATGCCCACCCCCCCCTCCCAGGAGAAATGAGTATAGAGGTACTTGTACCCCTTACCCATTTCCTTTAAGAGTTAAAAGTAAATAAACACACAAACACATAGAAAAAGTATTTTAATTGAACAAAAAACATAACCACGAAAAAAGTCCTTTAATATTCTTAATTAACCATTAATACTTACCTGTCCCTTTAAAAGCCAGTTCCCACGCAATATCCTCGGAAATATACTAATCAGTTACAATGTAACAAAGTTGTTACAATGTAACAACTTTGTTACTTTGTAACACCACCGCACCCGACGTCACTCACCGCTCACCCGCCGGCCGCCGCATACACTCTAAGTCCCCGCCGGCTCCCGACGTCCACTCCGCCCACACCTGTCACCCATATACATGCTGGCACCCATGGGTGCCAGCATGTATATAGGTGACATGTGGGAGAGGCGGGGAGGGCAGCGGAGCCGGCGGGGACTTAGCGTCCTGAACCCGACAGAGCTCTGAACTATCGAGCTCAGAGCTCTCTAAAGCATCTTTGTATTTGGGCTCCAAGGAGCCCCATTGGTCCTTAGCAGACCAATGGGGTTCCTTCTGATTTGAAGGAACCCCATTGGTCTGCTAAGGACCAATGGGGCTCCTTGGAGCCCAAATACAAAGATGCTTTAGAGAGCTCTGAGCTATATAGCTCAGAGCTCTGTCGGGTTTAGGACGCTAAGTCCCCGCCGGCTCCGCTGCCCTCCCCGCCTCTCCCACATGTCACCTATATACATGCTGGCACCCATGGGTGCCAGCATGTATATGGGTGACAGGTGTGGGCGGAGTGGACGGCGGGAGCCGGCGGGGACTTAGAGTGTATGCGGCGGCCGGCGGGTGAGCGGCGAGTGACGTCGGGTGCGGTGGTGTTGCAAAGTAACAAAGTTGTTACATTGTAACAACTTTGTTACATTGTAACTGATTAGTATATTTCCGAGGATATTGCGTGGGAACTGGCTTTTAAAGGGACAGGTAAGTATTAATGGTTAATTAAGAATATTAAAGGACTTTTTTCGTGGTTATGTTTTTTGTTCAATTAAAATTCTTTTTCTATGTGTTTGTGTGTTTATTTACTTTTAACTCTTAAAGGAAATGGGTAAGGGGTACAAGTACCTCTATACTCATTTCTCCTGGGAGGGGGGGGTGGGCATCTGGGGGACCCCTTTTTAAAGGGGACTCCCAGATGCCACCATGAACCCCCCCCCCCCCAGGAAATCGCGGCCTCCACCTCCACCGCCCATCGGAGGTGGAGAAGAGCCCCTTGTCCTTGAATTGGAAAAGGGCTCGGAGGGGGAGGGGAAAGCTTGGCTGCCCCTCCCCTTCCGAGACCCCCCAATCCATGGACCATGCGGGCTGGTATAGTCAGGGTGCGGAGCCCCACGCGGCCGGTGCTCCGCATTCTGGCTATCCCAGTCTGCATGGGGGACAAGGGGTTAAAGAGGTCCGGGAGGGGGGACCCCACGTCGTTTTTTTTTATATTTCCCACACTCAGAACGAAGTAAGTAAAACTCTTCCCATTTGGGGGAATCTATGAAAATAAAACACTATTGTTACCTGTGCAAAAAAAACTGACATTTTCCGCATTTAAAAGACATTTTTGCCCTTGAAACTTAAAAATCGATTTTCTCAAAAACTATAAGGTCTTTTGGAAAAAAAAAAATTCCTCTTATTCCCACTGATCCCCTTAATATACCCTGTAAATTTGGTGTTCCTACATTTTAAGCAGGCTTTGCTATTAACCGTTAAAGTCGGCGGGTTTTTAAATGTATATATTTTTCCTTTGAAACTTTAACATCGATTTTCTCAAAAACTATAAGGTCTTTTTGAAAAAAAAAATTTTCCTCTTATTCCTTCTGATCTCCTTAATATATTCTTCAAATTTGAGGCTCTTAGCTCTTAAGGGGGCTTTGCTATTAACCCTTAAAGTCGGCGGCTTTTTTATATTATACGGGAGCGTAATATTACGCAATTACGGCAGACTGTGTAATTTCAATGGGAGTTTACTGTCTTACGCGTAATTTGTTACGCGTAATAACGTAACCTACGGTCTACGCGTAATTAATTACGCGTAATACCGTAACCTTATAGGTAACGCTTACGGTGCATTTGTAGTGAATTACGATGCGTAATTACGCTAATGCGTAATTTCGGCCCAGCACTGCACTGCAGACATGACACTCCACCCACTTCTAGCTCGAAGCTCCTCCTATTGCCACAGGTACATTTTGTGTCCAATTTGGAGTGGAGAAGCAGCTCAGTCTCCCAACATTCTCACTGACTTCTCCCATCCCTGCACCCTCACTGACCTTTCCCTCCCCCTGCACCCACACTGACCTCTCTATCACCCAGTACCCTCACTGTCTCCCTCCCCAAGCAAACTCAGCAACCTCTCCCTCGCCCAGCTAGTACCCTTATTGACCTCTCCCTACCGTAGCACCCTCACTGACCTCTCCGCCTGCACCCACACTGACCTCTCCCTTCCTGAGCGCCCTCACTGACCTCTCCCTTCCCCAGCGCCCTCACTGACCTCTCCCTTCCCCAGCGCCCTCACTGACCTCTCCCTTCCCCAGCGCCCTCACTGACCTCTCCCTTCCCCAGCGCCCCCACTGACCTCTCCCTTCCCCAGCGCCCCCACTGACCTCTCCCTTCCCCAGTGCCCCCACTGACCTCTCCCTTCCCCAGCGCCCCCACTGACCTCTCCCTTCCTCAGCGCCCTCACTGACCTCTCCCTTCCCCAGCGCCCTCACTGACCTCTCCCTTCCCCAGCACCCTCACTGACCTCTCCCTTGCCCACTGACCTCTCCCTTCCCCAGCACCCTCACTGACCTCTCCCTTGCCCACTGACCTCTCCCTTCCCCAGCGCCCTCACTGACCTCTCCCTTCACCCTAAATGATCTCTCTCTCCACCAGCACCCACACTGACCTTTCCCTTTAGAAGCACTTTCACAGACCTCTCCCTTTCCCAGTGCCCTCACTGACCTCTCCTTCCCCACGCAACCTCACTGACCTATTCCTCTCCCAGCCCCCTCAGTGACCTCTACTAGCATCCTTAAAGGGAAGGTTCAGGGAGTAGCAAAAAAAAAAAATCCACATCCACTTACCTTGGTCTTCCTCCAGCCCGTGGCAGGCAGGAGATGCCCTCGCCGCCGCTCCAGAGGCTCCCGGTGGTCTCCGGTGAGGCGCCCGACCTGGCCAGGCCGGCTGCCAGGTTGGGCTTCTTCTACGCTCCAATCTGCGTCTCAGAACTACTGAGCCTGCGCAGTACAGCCCGGAGGACGTCCGATGATGTCCGCGCGCAACAGTGAGACGCAGATTGGAGCGCAGAAGAAGCCCGACCTGGCAGCCGGCCTAGCCAGGTCGAGCGCGCCACTGGAGACCACCAGGAGCCTGCGGAGCGGCGCCGAGGGCACATCCTGCCTGCCACGGGCTGGAGGAAGCCCCAGGTAAGTGGATGTGGATTTTTTTTTTTTGCTACTCCCTGAACATTCCCTTTAAGGATCTCTCCTTTTCCCTGCACCCACACTTGTCATAAGTCTCTACATACACTTTGGGGGCAACCTAACATTGGGAGGTTTATCTAATTCCCTATACTGGAAGCTAAGTGGCATATAGGTACTTTACAAAAAATTGGGGGGGCCCAATCAAAATTTTGCTATAGAGCCCCATGACTTCTAGCTATGCCCCTGAGTGATGGGTATTACAATGTGCACCTGGCATGGCAGTTATTATACCACCAAGGGGCCAAAGGCCAGCTGCAACTTACTGACAGGGCTGTATGTTATGCAAGTGGGACACACACACACACACACACACACACACACACACACACACACACACGCGCACACACGCACACACGCACACACGCACACACGCACACACACACACACACACACACACACGATTAGCTCTCAAGAGAGCTGTTGAGGGGTGCTTTTTTAGCAATAAGAATCAGCAAGGAGCAATCCAAGAAGCCTACAAGAGCCTAACTAAGCTTTCCCTATAGGTCACAGCAGCTCTCCCTTCTCTAATTACTGCAGGCACACGAGTCCAATGCCTGACGCTGCCTGCCTTTTAGAAGGGGGGGGGGGGGGCTACAATGTGCCTGCTGACTGTGATGTAGAGGGTCAAAGTTGACCCTAATGATGCACTATGGGGGTGAAACGAACTTCCGGAAAAGTTTGCGTTCGCAGAACCACCCAAGTTCGCCAGGGACCGCCAGGAATCGCTCACCGGAGAACCGTTCAGGCCATTTCTAGTTATAGATTCCTCAGATTTCCTGTACATCCATCTTTGGTCATAGCCGGTACCCGGACACCTCACCTGATAAACATGATCACCTTTGATAACTTTTCATCCAATGTAATAAATGTTTTCTCTCTTATTCACAGAGCCGATGCCGGTGACATCATTAACCAGCAGCCAGGTGACAGTGAGCTCCGTGCCTCTAAGCTGGGGTAAACTAGCTGAATATCAGGCCACTTACACTTATAGAGTCCAGACAAACAGCACAACAGCATCGGAACATATTGATGACACAATAGTGACCACTGAATCTGCCACGATAAGCGGACTGACCCCGGGGAGGACTTATCTGTTCAGCGTCTACACGAGAGCTGCGGATACCACCACTGAGTCCAGCCCTGTAACATGGAGTGTCTGCACAGGTGAGCCTGCTGCGCCCTAGTCACATATCTTCCTTCTGTACGCCTGCGACATTGTTCATTCACACAGCACAGTAGTTATTTCACATTTATTAAAGGATGAGGGCCTATTCACATTTGTAAACGCTGTCGCAATCCCCAAGCATTTCGCATTACTTTTTTCCTGCGATTTTCCAGCGATTTCCATTTTACGATTTTCATTCTAGTGAAAACCCTGCATTAAAGGGAACCTAAACTGAGAGGGATGTGAATGTTTCCTTTTAAACAATACCAGTTGCCTGGCAGTCATGCTGATCTCTTTGGCCGCAGCAGTGACAGAATCACACACCTGAAACAAGCATGCAGCTAATCCAGTCTGACTTCAGTCAGAGCACCTGATCTGCATGCTTGTTGAGGGGCTGTGGGTAAAAGTATTAGAGACACAGGATCAGCAGGAGAGTCGGGCAACTGGTATTATTTTAAATGGAAAACTCCAGATCCTTCTCAGTTTAGGTTCCAATTAAGCATGTTTGCAATCGTCGGTAATCGCAACCACGCTGCAATCGCTGAAGTCACATAGAGGGCCGGTTCTCTCATAAAGCAAGGTGAAACATTTGCATCAGGTGGCAGAGATTACAGGGGCACCATGTTTGCACTGTGTGTTTACACTAACAGCATGCAGTCAGAGTAGGAGGAGAAGCGGGAGGAGTGCAAGGTGAAGAGGTCATCATTGGGGAAAAGCAGCTTGTTATGCTATGTGAGGAGTTTGACAGTGAATGAGAAGGAATGGAGTGGCTGAGAGTGAGCAGTTTGTTTGTCACAGACTCACAGCCAGCCAGTGTGCTAATGTGTTGAGCTGCAGCATGTTATGTGAGAACATTAAATAAAGTAGAGTAAATTGTTAAGGTGGGGGGCGCATCCTCACAAGTTTGCCTCAAAAAGTCTAGAAGAACCGGCCCTGGTAACATAGAATTACTTGTGCAGCGCTTGTGCAGCAGTGCTTTCCTAATTGCAGGCGACCAGCAAAGCGCAAACCGCCGGCACAAAGTGCACGAGTGTGAATGGGTCCTAATTTTTGTACGAAGTGTTGCTTTGTGTAGCAGAACTCAGACAAACAAAATCAACACCTGATTGTTGTGACCAGCAAATCATAGCCTTACAAAGGCACCATGCGGCTCCTTATGAATGAGTCCCCTCTGGGGAGGGAGGTGAATATTGGTCATACACAGGCAGATTATGCCCTGATATTCCATGCCAATCAATCTCTGTCCAATTGGAATTGGATAATAATTTATTTCCACCTCACATGATAATTATCGCATCGATTGAACTGCAAATGCTGAACTGCTTAATTCAGAGCAATGCCAGGGGCCACTGATCCCATGCCACTCCTGCCATGCCCCCTCTATCCTCCGCCCCTCCTGTCTCGCCCCCTCACATACAGCTTTTATAAGTTGTCGATCAGGCTTTTGTTTGCCAAGCTGCACAAAATGAGTTGAAAGTAATACAGGATATGTTAGAGCTGTACTGTAGATTTATGGCAGATTTTTGGCATGGCCCTTTCACACTGGGGCGGTGCGTTTTTTTTTACCGCACCCCACCGCCCAATGAAAGTCTATGGAGACTTTCATTCTGCCACAGTATGGCGCGATGCGACGGAAGTGAAGTTTTCACTTGCGTTACTCTGTGTCAGACCAGAAGTCCCCGCAGTGTCTCTGGTTGCAATAGCAACATCGGCGCCACTCGCTGCCTTGTATCCCCGATCCCCCTCCTGATTGGCTGCATACGTCAAGGAGGTGGGAGGGGAGACTAGATGAGTACACAATGCGTGGATGTAGCTGCGGGCGCCAGACAGTCAGGTGACGCACAGGGGAGGGGGGGGGGGGGCGCTGCACGGCAACTCACAAAGTGAGCACACACAGTCCTGCAGCCTCTCCTTCTGCGGGTGCCAGGCAGGCAGCAGTGGCGGTGAGCAGAGGGGTGATTAATTGCTTACTGGGGATGCGCCCTCCCCCCCAGGAAAGTGACAAGGGGCGCCCATGGCAAGTTCCCTATGTGCTCGTCTATAGATACGCCTCTGCATAGCAATCATCACCCCTGCAACCTTTGCAATCTCAGGGGGGCAAACCGCAAGTGCTGACAATTGGCAAAAAACCCTCACTGTTGGTTTACAAAAACTGTGTACAGGAGCGTGTGTAATTTTTTCCTGCTTCCAGGGGCTGCTTCGCAGCAGAACACTGTCTGCTGCCATTCGTTGGCTTTCAATCAACTTGTTTACATGGGGTTCAGGTACCAAGGGGGCCCTTGCTACCATTTTTGCAGGGGGGTCCTGTTAAGTCTAGTTACGCCCCTGATTGTGCTTGAGTTGGACACTGAGCGGTGCCACTATTATTAAAATATTGGTAATTTAGTTTTCCCATACTTTACAATGTTCTACTCAGCACCATTCCCACTTGAACCTTCCTCTTCACGCGCCTATTACAAACCTCTCCACCCTGCCTAACTAGTGCCTAAGCCAAAACTTTCCTCCTAATGCCTAACTCTACTTCTTGTGATGACATGCTGCAGCTCCACACAATAACACAATACACTGGCTGGCTGTGAGTCTGTGACAAACTGCTCACCCTCAGCCACTCCATTCCTCCTCAGTCCGGACAGCAGTGCCACCCCCTCCCTTCTGCTGTGCAAGTCAAATGAGACACTGCTGCTCTCCTGCCTCCTCACTCACTGTCACCCTCACACAGCACAACAAGCTGCTTTTCCCCAATGCTGCTCTCCTGCCTCCCCCCTCCTCACTCACTGTCAGACTCCTCACACAGCACAACAAGCTGCTTTTCCCCAATGATGACCTTTTCACCTCGCTCTCCTCTGGCTTCTCCTCCTACTCTGACTGCATGCTGTTAGTGTAAACAGACAGTACAGACATGCTGCCCCTGTATTTGCTGTGCCTGATGCAAATGTTTTCACCTTGCTTCATGAGTGAACCGGACCTGGTTATGCCAGATTGTTAGTCCATTTTTAAGTAAAAAATTTGGACTTTGACCACTAAGAAAAATCAGATACTACATTTGATTGGTTGAACTCCAAGCCACATACATTTGAAGCAACTCAAACCCATTATTTTGGGTCTAGGCTCCCAAAATTGGTTTAAGCCAGTACATAAAGCAGTAAGGAGTCATTGGGCAAGGCTCCCTTATGATCCTGGTTGCCCATGGAGTGCACAGTAAATAGCTGCAGTTCTGGCGCTTTGAGTCTGCCAGGAGAAGAATGGAATATAAATAATCCTTGTCTTTTCTATTATCTTATTGACCCTATCCAGAAGTTACGGTCATAGGAAGTCTCCCCCCCTCCACCCCCCCCCCCCCCCAGTAACAGATGAGGGGGGATGGGGAAAGCGCTGATGCTGTCACTGTGTGGTGGTTATGTTGTTGTTGTGTAATACTGTGACTGTCTTATTAAAGGCTATTTCTTTATCCTATTTTTCAGTTCCAGCCTCCGTGTCTGACTTTGTCAAACTATCCAGTAATTCACAAAGTTGTCTCCTGAGCTGGAAGTGTCCAGATGGGGATTTTGCTTCCTTCACTTTTGGCGTAGTCGGCAGCTCATCAGCACCGCAGCCAGTCATCCCATCTTCCTGCTCTAACGGCATGCAGCAGTATAATCTGACAGGCTTGCACCCCAATGTAAATTACACCATCAGTATTACAACTGGGTCATGTGACCGATCCAGTGTGGCCATGTCTGTCACATGTCGGACACCAGGTAAGAACTGCTCTCATTCCATCCTGTGATAATGGGGGATCCGTCATGTACTCCCTATCCTAGTGGTAGAGTCTATTCTGGCAATTTAAAGCTCCAGCATAGGCTCAGTATTTTATATGTGTTTAATCATTGTAAACATCAGTGTAAATGAATGCTTCAAAACAAAAATGTTGTAAAATATTGCAGCTTTAAAGAGATACTTAAGTCTAAAAAAAAAAGGTGTCCCAGATAACAGAAATAATCTGATACGAGGTGTGAGTGATGGGGAGGCATGGGGCAGGCATAGAGGAGCAAGCATGGCGCCCTTGGTTCCTTTGGTGCCCATGGCATGAGCCATGCCTGCACCCCTCTAGATACGCCTCTGAACATATACGCTATAGCAGCATAGAGGGTGATATAGCGGCTGGGAACGCGGAGAATCACTCGTGTTCCCAGCCTGTCGCCGAACCCGGAAGTAGCCGCCGGCGGGGACAGGAGGATCGGAGCCAGGCTGTGAGGGCACCATACAGCTTCAGGGGGCTGAGGGATGCCCCAGGTGAGTAAAAATCATTTTTTTTAGACGTAAGTATCCCTTTAATAAACAAGGTAAATATCTGCAACACTAATTTAGTTCATAGATCCTCAGCAACATCTAGCTGCCTCCTCACTGTCCATCTTTCCAGTCAGTCTAAAGGTGGCCACACACCATGCAATTTTTTAAATATCTGTTCAATTTAAGAATTGCAATCCATTTTTCTGACTTATTGTAACATTTAAAAAATCTGACCAATGTACCACACACCTATGTTCAATTTTTCCCCAGTCATAATAAAAATAATTGGAAACTCTTGAGAAAATTGCTAGGGTGTGTATATTAATCAATTGACAATCTAACACACACCATACAATCTTTAGTAGAAATTGAAGAGAAATATCTGGCGTTCTGGATCGATATAAATCGAAGAAAACTGGAAATCCGATCGGATTTTTCAGTGGAATGAAAAAAAAGCATTTGATTTTTTTCGTGAGATACGATCGTTTTAATTTTATAATTATTAAGGAGCGCACCACCGTGTACATAAACTCTCTTATTGGTCAGCGCAGTGTGTTAAAATTGAAAGGTACGGAGTGTGCTGAGGATAATATATGAACCAATATCCTAAACAAAGAAAAAGTACCCTTATAGAGATAGCACCACACTGACAGGAAATAATATAATTGAATGGAAAAACTTTATTGAACAACAATTTCACTAACAATTTTAAAAGCAATTAAAAGGTCACCAACCGGTGACTGGTGGTAAGAACCCTACAATATAATACAATAAATCATGTACAGTGGTTTGCAAAAGTATTCGGCCCCCTTGAAGTTTTCCACATTTTGTCAAATTACTGCTACGAACATGAATCAATTTTATTGGAATTCCACGTGAAAGACCAATACAAAGTGGTGTACACGTGAGAAGTGGAACGAAAATCATACATGATTCCAAACATTTTTTACAAATAAATAACTGCTGTGGGGTGTGCATAATTATTCAGCCCCCTGAGTCAATACTTTGTAGAACCACCTTTTGCTGCAATTACAGCTGCCAGTCTTTTAGGGTATGTCTCTACTAGCTTTGCACATCTAGAGACTGAAATCCTTGCCCATTCTTCTTTGCAAAACAGCTCCAGCTCAGTCGGATTAGATGGACAGAGTTTGTGAACAGCAGTTTTCAGATCTTGCCACAGATTCTCGATTGGATTTAGATCTGGACTTTGACTGGGCCATTCTAACACTTGGATATGTTTGGTTTTACACCATTCCATTGTTGCCCTGGCTTTATGTTTAGGGTCATTGTCCTGCTGGAAGGTGAACCTCCGCCCCAGTCTCAAGTCTTTTGCAGTCTCCAAGAGGTTTTCTTCCAAGTTTGCCCTGTATTTGGCTCCATCCATCTTCTCATCAACTCTGACCAGCGTCCAGCTTCCCTGTCCCTGCTGAAGAGAAGCACCCCCAGAGCATGATGCTGCCACCACCATATTTGACAGTGGCAATGGTGTGTTCAGAGTGATGTGCAGTGTTAGTTTTCCGCCACACATAGCGTTTTGCATTTTGGCCAAAAAGTTCTATTTTGATCTCATCTGACCAGAGCCCCTTCTTCCACATGGTTGCTGTGTCCCCCACATGGCTTGTGGCAAGCTGCAAACGGGACTTCTTTATGCTTTCTGTTAACAATGCCTTTCTTCTTGCCACTCTTCCATAAAGGCCAACTTTGTGCAGTGCATGACTAATAGTTGTCCTATGGACAGATTCCCCCACCTGAGCTGTAGATCTCTGCAGCTCGTCCAGAGTCACCATGGGCCTCTTGACTGCATTTCTGATCAGCACTCTCCTTGTTCGGCCTGTGAGTTTAGGTGGACGGCCTTGTCTTCGTAGGTGTACAGTTGTGCCATACTCCTTCCATTTCTGAATGATCGCTTGAACAGTGCTCCGTGGGATGTTCAAGGCTTTGGAAATCTTTTTGTAGCCTAAGCCTGCTTTAAATTTCTCAATAACTTTATCCCTGACCTGTCTTGTCTGTTCTTTGGACTTTATGGCGTTGTTGCTCTCAATATTCTCTTAGACAACCTCTGAGACCATCACAGAGCAGCTGTATTTGTACTGACATTAGATTACACACAGGTACCCTCTATTTAGTCATTAGCACTCATCAGGCAATGTCTATGGACAACTGACTGCACTCAGAACAAAGGGGTCTGAATAATTATGCACACACCACTTTGCAGTTATTGATTTGTAAAAAATGTTTGGAATCATGTATGATTTTCATTCCACTTCTCACATGTACACCACTTTGTATTGGTCTTTCATGTGGAATTCCAATAAAATTGATTCATGTTTGTGGCAGTAATGTGACAAAATGTGGAAAACTTCAAAAGGGGCCGAATACTTTTGCAAGCCACTATATATATATATATATATATATATATATATATATATATATATATATATATATATGTATATATATTATAACTCTTGTGTGTGCAGCAAGGTCAAAGATAAAGTGCATTGGTGCTAGCAGCATATAAGAAAAATCAGGGCTATGGAGCAGTGATATTGGAGAATATTAGGGGTGGGACGGCGAATCCGGCGAATCCACGAATCCCTCGAATATTGAGAAATATTCGAGATTCGTGGATTCGAATCCCGACGCCATTTCCCCCTTAACGAATCCGCCGAATACCGCTGCATCCCCGCGCGCAACCGCCGATCCCCCGCTCGTCCTCTTCCGAACCCCCCCGCGCCTCCTTCGCTCGCCCCATGCATAGATGTGAGCATCGGCTCACCTAAAACCTGCCCTGGATTCTCTACCTGCCACGAGCGCAGAGCCGCAGACCCGCAGACCTCTTGTTTCCTCCTCTGTTCCCTCTAGTAACTGCCCGGCGCTTCAGTGATGACGCGATGCAAATGCCGATCACTAGGGGGAACAGAGGAGGAAGCAAGAGGTCTGCGGCGCTGCGCTGGCGGCAGGTAGGGAATCCAGGGCAGGTGTTAGGTGAGCCAATGCTCACATCTATGCAAGGGGCGAGCGGAGGAGGCGTGGGGGGGTCGGAAGGGGACGAGCAGGGGATCGGTGATTGCACGGGGATGCAGTGGGAATCGGCGCTGGATCCCCTTGTTAGGTGAGCCGATGCTATCTTTTTCTATGTAGGGGGTAAGCAGAGGAGGCGCACAGAGGGAGGGGTACCCTGGCTAGCTATACTGAGGGTCCCTATACCTAACTAGCTACACTGAATGCGCCTATACCTAACTAACTACACTGAATGCCCCTATAACTAACTAGCTATACTGAGGGTCCCTATACCTAACCAGCTATACTGAGGGTCCCTATACCTAACTAGCTACACTGAATGCCCCTATACCTAACTAGCTATACTGAGGGTCCCTATACCAAACTAGCTATACTGAGGGTCCCTATACCTAACTAGCTATACTGAATGCGCCTATACCTAACTAACTACACTGAGGGTCCCTATACCAAACTAGCTATACTGAGGGTCCCTATACCTAACTAGCTACACTGAATGCCCCTATACCTAACTAGCTATACTGAGGGTCCCTATACCTAACTAGCTACACTGAATGCCCCTATACCTAACTAGCTATACTGAGGGTCCCTATACCAAACTAGCTATACTGAGGGTCCCTATACCTAACTAGCTACACTGAATGCCCCTATACCTAACTAGCTATACTGAGGGTCCCTATACCTAACTAGCTACACTAAATGCCCCTATACCTAACTAGCTATACTGAGGGTCCCTATACCTAACTAGCTACACTGAATGCCCCTATACCTAACTAGCTATACTGAGGGCCCCTATACCAAACTAGCTATACTGAATCCCCTTATACCTAGCTATACTGAATGCCCTTTTACCTAACTAGCTATACTGAATGCCCCTATACCTAACTAGCTATACTGAATGCCCCTATACCTAGCTATACTGAATGCCCCTATACCTAGCTATACTGAATGCCCCTATACCTAGCTGTACTGAATTCCCCTATACCTAACTAGCTATACTGAGGGCCCCTATACCTAACTAGCTATACTGAGGGCCCCTATACCTAACTAACTTTACAGAAGGCCCCTATACCTTGCTAGCTATACTAAAGGCCCCTATGCTTTGCTAGCTATACTGAAGGCACCTATACCTAACTAGCTATACTGAAGGCACCTATACCTAACTAGCTATACTGAAGGCACCTATGCCTAGCTAGCTATACTGAAGGCACCTATGCCTAGCTAGCTATACTGAAGGCACCTATGCCTAGCTAGCTATACTGAAGGCACCTGTGCCTAGCTAGCTATACTGAAGGCACCTATGCCTAGCTAGCTATACTGAAGGCACCTATGCCTAGCTAGCTATACTGAAGGCACCTATGCCTAGCTAGCTATACTGAAGGCACCTATGCCTAGCTAGCTATACTGAAGGCACCTATGCCTAGCTAGCTATACTGAAGGCACCTATGCCTAGCTAGCTATACTGAAGGCACCTATGCCTAGCTAGCTATACTGAAGGCACCTATGCCTAGCTAGCTATACTGAAGGCACCTATGCCTAGCTAGCTATACTGAAGGCACCTATGCCTAGCTAGCTATACTGAAGGCACCTATGCCTAGCTAGCTATACTGAAGGCACCTATGCCTAGCTAGCTATACTGAAGGCACCTTTACCTAGCTACCTATAGTGTGAGCACCTAGCCTGCCTACCTATACTGTGGGCAACTATTCCACGGATCGCAGGATTCGTTAGATTCGGGATTCGAAAGGTTCGAGATATTCGAGAACCTTTTTAGATTCGGATTCGGATTCGAAGAAATTGTGGATTCGTCCCATCCCTAGAGAATATATAGGAAAAATATTGTAAGAAGAATTAGAAATAACAAACGCAAAATATGCTTCTATATAGTTAAAAAAGGTGCTATGTGCCAGCAGCAATGATATAGAGAGGAAGGGCTGCAGTTAGAAGAAATGAACATAAGGTGCTTACGTGCCATAAAAGAAAGTCAAGAGGAATCAGGGATGGCGGAGGGAACCAACCGCCATGAAGCCTCTTTTGAAGCGGGACATAGCCCGAGCGATGCATTTAGAAAAAACGATCTGGCATGCTGGAAAGCTCTCACTCAATATATTAGTTTCACCTTTTAAGTTGAATTACTGAAATAAATGGATTTTGCACAATATTCTAATTTTAATCGAGTTTCGCTGTATATACAGACACTGATCACTTATTGATTCCATTTCTTTCAGTTGTGTACATATTGCCGACAGGAACTCCACCCACTTTGAGCCCCCCGACATACAATCAGATTCCTTACTCCTTTTACGAGTTTGATTCTACGAATGGAGCCATCGCTGCATACGCCGTCATTGTGTCATCCGATAATGGTAAGGCAGAAGTCTTTATTGTCTGCTTGACTTTTTAAAGAGGAGCTGTCAGCCATACTATCACAGAAAAAAAAAAAAACCTAAATGTATAAGTAGATAAATACTTGCTCTACTTACATAACAGATGTATTGCACTGTCCACATTTTGATTTTAGTGATTTTTCTACAGTAAAAAAAAGAGAAAATCCTTCTTAGCATTTTCGATTTTAACTGTGGCTATTTTGAAGCCAATCCTGATGTCATTTCCTCCCTTAGGGTTGTTTTCCATTACAAAGTGATGCGGATGCGGCTACCTAACCGCATCACATCACTTCCGCCGCCGGCCGCTTCACTTGCGCATCGCACGCTGCAGAAGTCAATTAAGGAGATGGGACGTGGCTGTGGGGGGATGCGGCCATGTGAGAATCTGCAGCATGCATGGTGGTGTACAGTTTCATCGGTTTCTCGCTCCAAGGGTTCATATCTATTGTATGTGGGGAATGCTGAATCCCTTCTCTCTTTTTCCTCCCAACTTCCCCTTGCCGGTTGTTTTCTATAAGGTTTCCTATAATTAGTATATGAGCCTCCATTCCTCATTCCCATTTTGCCACCCCTATCTCTTCCCCTATTATAATGGGGGGTCACCCATTTGGTATCTTTCTCATATCCAGGGTTTCTACCTACCGATTGTGCAAACGTGTTTCTTCCCAATTGGTTTCTCCCTCTTCCAGTGGATGGGCCTGCCACCTCCCAACGTGTATCTCCTCTCCCATATGTTTCTTCTGAGTGAATGAAATCTAATGCATTCCCCATAGCTCCACCACCTGGTCCAGGTCTATCAAACTGGCCATCTTCTCTCTTTGCTTCCTCCTCCTTTTTCTTTCTCTTATCCTGTTCTATCTGCCATTTGTATGCAACTCGTTTCTTGTATTCCTGCCAATCATTTTGAAACCTGTTAATCCTAATCTCGCTAACTTCCTTCTCACATTTCACTATAACCTTCCCGAGTGCACCTGCATTATTGATAAACTCCTCCTCCTCTTTAAACGGTTCTAGTTTGGCTTTTATACCCTCAATTTCTCTATCCAATCTGTCCAATCGGTTCTGCTTTCTTTTTGTTAATATTTTTAATAAACCAATTCCACAACCATTTAGGAACTCACCAAGTTCTCTATCATTCTCATCATTTTCCTCCCCATCACTGGGGAGAATATCCCATCTAAATCTCTTTGGGATTATACCCTCATTAGTTTGTTTCTTAAGACTGGCTAGATCCCACCAAGCATTGGTTTCCCTAATCATCAGATGCTGCAGCTGCTTAAACAGACTTTCTGCACTCTGATTGTTAGGGTCAGGTTCCTTCAAGAATACTTTATCCAAATCTATGACTCCCATATTTCTAATGTTAAACACTTCCATTTCTTTTGTGAGTTTGCTGCACTCCACAACACAAAATTGCAAATATAAAAAATTATGGATAATATATCCTGGTTATGCGCTCCTCACTTCAAACCAATATTACCAATAAACAGTAAAATATGTTAGAATCCTCTCAATTGATATCACAATGGATGGATCGCCTTCTGTTATCTCCTGTGTGTGCCTCACAGTCCAGCAATCATATATATAAAAAGACAAAATGGCGCTCAACACCCTTTCCACATATATCTGTCCTCAGAATTAGTTCTGTTCCTTCCAAAGTCCTGCAGAATTCACTTGGTCTTCATGTAAAAAAACATTAAACACTCACCAAAACTCGTGGCCGATCAATTACAATCAGCTTGTCACACTTTTGGCCCAGCCAGTATATCTCAGATTCCCCGCTCTGCTTCAATTCCTCCATACATGTAAAGAGAAGTGAGGTACAGACACATAGCGTAATACTGCTACATACATATACACGCTTATCCACCAGTGTGTACCCCACTAGTAGTCCAGCATCACCCGGTGTGTCCTCCACCAAAATAATAATGCAAGCCTCTCACCAGATTGCCTGCGCTGACCAGCAGGGACCAGCAACAACAGCATGTGGCATCAGCCGAAGTTTTATTGATGCTTAAATCACTTGTCCTAAGACTCAGAAAGATCCCAACATAGCATAATTCCGTTTTATTTAAAAGAAGTTAAAAAGTAGTGCAGTTACAATCTCCAAAACATCAATGCGCATATAAAACAACGTGTAGCGTCTTCCGTGCTCCGTAAGCCACGCCCTACTAGTTTCGTCACTTGACTCATCAGGGGCTTGGCCTATCAGAACAGCAAGACGCTATTTATTTACTTCCCCTTCTCGTAATGCAGCCTTAAGCGCTGCATTCATTCGCCGCGCGCTGCCACCTGGCCGCGGGAACCTAATCCTATTGGTTCATATCTTCCCCTTAGAACTACATTTCCCAAACCCACTTGCGCGCTGCCATCTGACTTCAGAGCCTAATCCTATTGGTCTGTGGTTTGTATTGCGAACTACACTGCCCAGAATACCAGCAGGCACGCACTAGCAATTGGCCACACAGCCCACCCACTATGAACCAATGGCATACGCTGGGACTTGCTGAAACAAATCTCCCAGTTCAGCCCCTATATTATAAAACCTTTCTATTAATTTAGACTATTAAATTTTACTAGCGCTACCATACTATTCACACAGATATCTAATAATATATAAAAAAAGCAGTTTCCTTCCCAAAAACGGTGGATTCTACTAATATGCTCATTTCTAGCTGAAGGAGTTAATGGCGGGCAGAATTCTATGTACAAACCAATATGGTTTTTACCCAAAGGGGCTTGTTTCTGACCAGCTGCCCCTCATAACTTATAGAGCAGCTCATGAATACTGCATAAAGCTGCATTACACTTTCCCACATACCAATTAAATATTAACAGTAAAAAGCTGCTCCTCATGATTGTAGAGCAGCTCCCACAGTGTCACATACAACCCTTAATATACATCAAACTAATTTTATAACATTTAATACATGGAAAAGAGAGAACAGGATACACTTTCCCTTATGTTACCCATATGTACATAAACCCAAAAAAACAGCAAATATCCACATAAATTAATTTCAGCGGACATCAATCATCTGCTATAAAGCAATTGATGTCCACTTTCACATTGAGACCATTAGGGGTCAGCGATTTCATGTCATATATCCACTTAGTTTCCATTTTAGATATCTCCCTAATCTTATGACACCCCCTCCATTTTGTAGTGAGCTTTTGTATCCCACAGAACCCCATCAAACTCGCATCGCAACCATGTCTATCCGCAAAATGTTTGGACACACTGTGTCCCCTGTATCCATTAGTAATATTGTTAATATGTTCACCAATACGTTGTTTCAACTGTCTTTTAGTACGACCCACATATTGCAGCCCGCACGGGCACCATAAAAGGTATACCACGTACGGGCTACAACAGTGAATAAACTCCCTAATCTTAAATTTATTACCAGTAACGGATGACACCACCTCCTTCATCCTTTTCCCTTGGGCCCTTTCACATACACTACATTGACGACAAGGGTAGAACCCCACATTACCCCAAATGTCCGTTTTGTTATTAACTTTAGGACCCTCCACATAAGTTTTCACCAAACTTTGTTGCAAATTTCTTGCTCTCCTGTAAATAAATTTTGGTCGCCTTGGTAACACTTTACCCAAAATAGGATCATTTTGCAGCAATTTCTAATGCCGTCTAAACACATTTCTTTACTTGCCTATATTGAGAATTATATCGCATATTCAAAAGCACTGGCGCCGTGTTTTTCCTCCCTCCTAACACCATCTCGCAGGAACTCATCCCTCTCTTGATAGGGTCTGCTGAAATTAATTTATGTGGATATTTGCTGTTTTTTTGGGTTTATGTACATGAGATGGAGGAAGATTGCGAAGATGTGGAGTCCGTTTGGGTAAATATTCATGGTGGAAATAAAAGTTGCCAATTGCTTATTGGAGTATGCTACAGACCACCTCTTATTAATGAAGCTGCAGAACTGCGATTACTACAGCAGATTGAAAAAGCTGCAGGTAAAAATGAGGTCATAATTATGGGCGACTTCAACTTTCCAGACATTGACTGGAGTATTGAGGCTACCCATTCTGGTAAAAGCAGCAGATTTCTGGCAGCACTACAGGACAATTACTTGACTCAAATGGTAACGGAACCAACTAGGGGGAATGCGTTACTGGTAGAGTTGGGCCGAACGGTTCGCCGGCGAACGTGGTTCGCGCGAACGTGGTTCGCGCGAACGTAGGTGGTTCGCGTGCGGGTACCGCACGCGAACCTTTTGCGGAAGAAGTTCGGTTCGCCCCATAATGCACTGAGGGTCAACTTTGACCCTCTACATCACAGTCAGCAGGCCCAGTGTAGCCAATTAGGCTACACTAGCCCCTGGAGCCCTACCCCCCCCTTATATAAGGCAGGCAGCGGCGGCCATTACGGCCACTCGTGTGCCTGCATTAGTGAGAGTAGGGCGAGCTGCTGCAGTCTCTCATATAGGGAAAGATTAGTTAGGCTTAACTTCTTCCTGGCTGCATACCTGTTCTGTTCAGTGAGCCCTCAGCCCACTGCATACCTGTACTGTGATCCTGCCACTGCATACCTGTTCAGTGATCCTGCCACTGCATACCTGTTCTGTGAACCCGCCACTGTATACCTGTTCTGTTCAGTGGACCCGCCACTGTATACCTGTTCTGTGAACCCGCCACTGTATACCTGTTCTGTTCAGTGGACCCGCCACTGTATACCTGTTCTGTTCAGTGGACCCGCCACTGTATACCTGTTCTGTTCAGTGGACCCGCCACTGTATACCTGTTCAGTGAACCCGCCACTGCATACCTGTTGTGTTCAGTGAACCTGCCACTGCATACCGTCACTAGTACAAACAGCTGTTTGCGGTGCGTTACACGGTGAGTTTGGTGTGTCAGTGTGAAGCAGTACCTTAATTACACTACCTGATTGATGTATACACATGCAAGATGTTTTAAAGCACTTTAGGCCTGTCATTTAGCATTCAATGTGATTTCTGCCCTTAAAACGCTGCTTTGCGTCAAATCCAGATTTTTCCCGGGGACTTTTGGCGTGTATCCCACTCCGCCATGCCCCCCTCCAGGTGTTAGACCCCTTGAAACATCTTTTCCATCACTTTTGTGGCCAGCATAATTATTTTTTTTTTCAAAGTTCGCATCCCCATTGAAGTCTATTGCGGTTCGCGAACTTTAACGCGAACCGAACGTTCCGCGAAAGTTCGCGAACCCGGTTCGCGAACCTAAAATCGGAGGTTCGGCCCAACTCTAGTTACTGGATCTGATCATTTCTAATAGACCAGATAATGTATCAAATGTGCAGGTTCAAGAACATTTGGGAAATAGTGATCACAACATGATAACGTTTGATCTGGTGACTGATAGGCCACGGGGCAGCGGGACCACTAAAACTATGAATTTTAGAAAAGCAAAGTTCAATCAAATTAGGCAGGCACTAAGTTTGGTGAACTGGGATAATGTACTACAAGGGGAAGACACTGAAGGGAAATGGCAAGCTTTTAAACTTATACTCAATCAATACTGTAGTATGTTTATCCCATATGGAAACAAAATGTCTAGGAATAAAAAAAGGCCTCTATGGATGAATAGAAAGGTTAAAGATAAAATGAAGAGGAAAAAGAATGCCTATAAGGTCTTAAAACAGGAGGGGACCGAGGCTGCACTAAGCAATTATAAGGAGTGCAATAAAAATTGTAAAAAAGAAATTAGGCAGGCAAAGATTGAAGCTGAAAAACAAATTGCTAAGGATATCAAATCTAACCCAAAAAAGTTTTACAAGTACATTAACTCTAAAAAAAGAAAGGTTGACTGTATAGGACTCCTAAAGGATGAGGGTGGGAACTCAAAGGTGGATGACCAAGGTAAGGCAGAGTTATTAAATGCTTTCTTTGCTTCTGTCTTCACAAAAGAAACAGCAATGTTGCAAACTACAGAGGCGGAAGAGTCTCAATCTTCTAACTGTAATATTAAATACTTAACGCAGGAAGAAGTGAAGGCAAGACTAAATAAATTAAAAATAGACAAGGCACCTGGCCCGGATGGCATGCATCCTCGGGTCCTAAGGGAATTAAGTTCAGTTATAGATAAACCCCTTTATCTTATCTTTTGTGACTCTCTTGCAACTGGCAGAGTCCCAGTGGATTGGCGTACAGCCCACGTTTTCCCATTATTTAAGAAGGGCAAAAAATCTGATCCAGGAAATTATAGACCTGTAAGCTTAACATCAGTTGTATGCAAACTAATTGAGGGGTTACTAAGAGATACTATACATGACTTCATAGTAGAAAATAATCTTATTTCTCAGCATCAACATGGGTTTACTAAAGACAGGTCCTGTTTGACTAACATGCTCTGCTTTTATGAGGTAGTGAATGCTAATATGGATATTGGGAATGCTGTAGATGTGATATACTTGGACTTTGCAAAGGCCTTCGACACTGTTCCCCACAAAAGTCTGGTGCAAAAGTTGAGGATGCAAGGACTGGGGAAGAGTCTGTGTTCATGGATAGGGAACTGGCTAATGGACAGAAAACAAAGAGTTGTGGTCAATGGATCGTACTCAAAATGGGAGACTGTTAGCAGTGGGGTCCCACAGGGGTCTGTTCTGGGTCCAGTGCTCTTCAATTTATTTATTAATGACCTAGTAGATGCAGTAGTGAGCAATGTTGCTATTTTTGCAGATGATACAAAATTGTGCAGAATCATCAACTCTCAGGATGATAGTGTCATATTGCAACAGGATCTGGATAGGATGGCTATATGGGCACATACATGGCAGATGAAATTCAATGATGAAAAATGTAAGGTCATGCATTTTGGACGTACTAATGGTCTAGCACCATACAAAATAAATGGAATACAGTTGGGGACATCAAACTTGGAGAAGGACTTAGGAGTACTCATTGACAACAAGTTAAATAATCGTACTCAATGCCAAGCAGCTGCAGCTAAAGCTAACAAAATTTTGGGATGCATTAAAAGGGAAATAAAAACTCGAGATGCTAGCATAATATTGCCCCTGTTTAACTCTCTAGTAAGGCCACATCTGTAATATGGAATTCAATTCTGGGCACCACATTACAATAAAGATATTGCAGTTTTAGAGCAGGTGCAGAGACGAGCAACAAAATTGATACGTGGGATGGAAGGTCTCACTTATCAAGAAAGGTTAGATAAACTGGGTTTATTTAGTCTAGAGAAAAGACGCCTTAGAGGGGATCTAATTAACATGTATAAATACATCAGAGGGTAATATAATAGCTTGGCGGATGAGCTTTTTGTCCCTAGGCCTTCTCAAAGGACTAGAGGACATGATCTGCGCATGGAGGAAAAACGTTTTAGCCATTTATTTAGGAAAGGGTTCTTTACAGTTAGAGTGATTAAGATGTGGAATGCATTGCCACAGGAAGTCGTTATGGCAAACTCTATACCTGCGTTTAAAGGGGGCTTAGATGCTTTCCTTGCGTTGAAAGACATCCATGGCTACAATTACTAGGTAATGCCTAATGATGTTGATCCAGGGATTTTATCTGATTGCCATCTGGAGTCGGGAAGGAATTTTCCCCTTCAGGGGCTAATTGGACCATGCCTTGTAAGGGTTTTTTCGCCTTCCTCTGGATCAACAGGGATATGGGAGGGAGCAGGCTGGTGTTGTACTTTATACTGGTTGAACTCGATGGACGTATGTCTTTTTTCAACCAAAATAACTATGTAACTATGTAACTATAATTGCCTCAGACATTTCCTCTAAATGCTGCCTGTTATACCCCTTCTCCACAAATCTATCCATGAGGACTTCTGCTTGCATCATATAGTCAGTAATGGTAGAGCAGTTCCTCCTTATCCTGCTCAACTGTCCCTTTGGAATATTCCCCATCCACTTGGGGTGATGGCAGCTCTGCATTGGGATATATGAGTTTCTGTCTGTCTTTTTAAAAAACGTTTTTGTGCCCAAACACCCATCTCTTGTCATAACTACTATATCCAAAAAATCTATCTCTTCTGTGCTATACTTCATTGTTAATTCAATCCCAAGTGGGTTGGCATTAAGCCACTGCACATATTGCTGCAACTCTTCTTCATTACCTTCCCATATCCAAAATAAATCATCAATAAAACGTCTCCAATTTTTTACCTGTCCACTACTGGGACTTACAAAACTCTGGGGGTACGATAGAATCTAAAAAAATCAGAGAACTAAGTGAAAGGAAAGAAATCCTTGTTAGACCTGCGGATAAGGGAGGAGGAGTGGTTATTATGCATAGGGACCAGTACAAACAGGAGGTGTCCAAAATTCTGGCTGACAATGTAACATACAAAAAATTAAGAAGTGACCCCACAGGTGAGTATAAGGAAACAATGAGGCAGATACTTAGGGGAGGCTTGGACAAAGGGATTCTGAATGATGCTGAATTCCGTTATTTGATGATAGATGCCCCCCGAATCCCGGTCATCTATATTAACCCTAAGATACATAAAAGTCAAACCAGTCCCCCTGGACGTCCTATTATTAGTGGCATTGGCTCTCTGAATCAGAGGTTGGGGGAATATGTAGACAAATTTTTACAACCGATAGTGGGAACTTTACCTTATCTACTAAGGGACGGAGCTGGGAAAAAAGGGCGCATGCCGCTAGTGGACAAAAAGGGCGCCGCCATTCACTCCCATAATAAATAGCGTTTAATGGGCGCCGAGTAGGAAAAAAGGGCGCCGGAGCTAAATAAAGTTTATAAACGGCGCCAGGAGCTAAATAAAGTTTACAAACGGCGCCCGGCGATGTTTAATGATTTATAACTGAACTTGTGGTGATTTACGTTTATAAAATGCACCCGTGCCGAATAACGTTTATGAAAATACTAAACATATTTATCTTATTTAAATAATTAAAACATTATTTAAAGTTTTATCCCTTACTGTTTGTAAAACATTATTATTCACAAAATAAAGCGATCAGTACGTAACGTAAATTGCAAAATATTTTTTGAATCCACAATTAGTAAAACATTATTATCCACATAATAAAGGGGGGTCTTAGGTTTAGGCACCAACAGGGGGGTCTTAGGTTTAGGCACTAATAGGGGGGTCTAGGGGTTAGGGGTAGGTACAGGGAGGGGTGTGACGCCGGGCGACGCCCAGTCGTCCGAGGATTCGCGGCCGATTGTCCGATCGCAACCGTGATCGGAAAACTGACATTCTTTATTTTTAAAATAGAAGTTTTTCCTTCCTGCCTTCCCCCCCCCCTTTTGCCATGAGGGCTGAATGGGCCTGCGTTAGCATATGGCTAAAGCAACCTGGTTTAGCAAGAAATCCTGTTAAGGCTCCCGGAAAAGCTCTGGTGACACTAATGTGCTAATTGGGCAGAGCTGAAATACCAACAGAGTCTATTCAACAGGGGAAGCTAGCACAGCATGAGGTCTATTGACACCTACATTCCTCCCAGTCTTGACGGCACCGACTAAACTGAGTATGGAATGCATGGTGTTGATAACTTTGTCACATTTTGCAAATACCATCCATGGGAGGAATATGAAAATTACATAATTTTGTTTCCCTAATTCTGTAGAATATGGTGATACTAGACATAGCCAGGTAACCCGAGCAGGGGCTGAGATATGAATAATGGGGTCCCCGTGCACCCCAAATATTGCAAGTTTGATGTCCTATGAACGTGTATTCTCAGCCCAATCTGAATATGAAATCGGTTTGCATGTGCGACAAAACCCCGGCGGGGTATGAAATTGGACATATTTTGTGGATGGCTGGAAGTTCCTCCCCTGAGAACTCACTGCCTGACACGCCCCTGGGCTGAGCTTGAGACTCCGCCCAGAAATGTCAGTGCTCAAAACTGATTGCATGAGGACCCCCAGCCAATTCCCCCACTTTCCATCATACCGAAAAGACTGCCACTGCTTGGGGAAATAGCAGTGGCCATCTTGCAGGCGGAGCAACGGCCATGTGGTTCGGCCATATTGCGAACTAACTGCAACAAAGGAACTTTGTCTTTTCCCGAACGGACTTTCCACAGAATCATAAGTATTCGTTCTTTTTATCCCTTTTTCTTTTATGTACTGTGTTATCACTGTCTCTCATCGTTTAATTGTTCACGATTGTCTGTATATATTAATTATTTATATTGTAACAAATAAAGGCTTTTTAAAAGGTCTTTACCTCTCAGTAAAACCTTCTATTCAGTATACACAGACGAGACCTAAACTTCCGAAGGGACGCTACTGTTTTGATAGATAGATAGGAATTGCACAGTTTTAACCGGTTGTTTGTTTCACAGGTCTATAGCCAGTTAGCAGTTATCTCTGGGCTGATAGAAAACAGAGATGGTGGCAAATCTACCCCTGGGTTGGAGTAAAAGTGTATTTTCGTAACCTCACAGGCTCCCTACTGCGTCGTGACGCTCAAACTCCGCCAATTCTACGCAGATTGCGTCCATAGCTCTCAATCTGTGTGCTAGAATCGGATCGGACGGTTTTGCGTGTTCACGGCCAGTGGGGCTCTTGTGACAGTGGTCGGCAGCGTTTGGGATCTGTGTGTGCTGATAGTATCTCAGGTAGGGCTATCGAATTAGCCCTATCGAGAAACGAACTAATTCGTTGGTAGTGACTGAGTGCAATATATTTTTCATATATACAGAGAGACTGTGTAACCAGTACCCCTCCCCTAAGTTTTCTTTTATTTGGCATGGAAATGTCCGGGAATTACAAGGTCATGGTCCTATCCGACCTGCAGAGTCTGTGCGAGGCGAGAGGCATGGACATCCGCGGCAAGAAACAGCAGGACCTGATAACGGACTTGTACCGATGGGATAGCCAGAATCTGCGGACGCTGGAGGTGTCCACTGTGGAGGACACCGGCTCATCTAACGCAAGTCGAGGGGAACCAGAGACTGAAGATCCTGTGCGTACCGAGGTTGAGCAACCCGCGGGCAATGCGGCAACAGATACGCAGGAGGCTGTCAGTGTGATCCCCGACCCCAGAACCCCTGAAAGTACTCGCCTGGAACCGGCCAGTACTGGACTGTCTAGTTATGTTGATCCAGTAATGCAGCAGGCATTGCAAAAGCTGATGGAAACTGATGTGGACAAGTACCTGCAGTACATGGCGGAGCAAAAGCGAGAGGAACGCCAATCTGCAGAGGCGCGGGAGAGACGACAGCATGAGCTGAACATGGCGAAAGTGCAGCAAGCCAGCCGGAGTTCAACGCCCAGCCTCCCTGCTGAAGGGACTGCCGCTCCAGTAAGTGCAAAATTTAAATTTGCTATTATCGAAAAAGACACTGACATTGACTTGTTTTTGAGGTCTTTCGAAAAGGCCTGCCGTCAGTATCGTCTGTCCCAAGACCAGTGGGCCAGACATCTGACACCCTTGCTGCGCTACAAAGCGCTTGATGCTTTCTCAGAGCTGCCTGTGGAAAAGGACAATGATTATACCGCTATAAAGGAGGCTATAATCACTAAGTACCAGCTGACGCCAGAAGCCTACCGGAAAAGGTTCAGGTCCTGGCAGAAAAAATCTACTGATTCTTATCAAGATGTGGTCAGCAGTCTGCTCACCACACTCCGCCAGTGGACGCTAGGCCTCACTAAAGGGTCTTACGGTGTCCTGGAGGACTTAATCGTCCTGGAGCAGTTTCTGAACATTTGCCCGGCTGATGTACGCCAGTTTGTGCTGGAGCGCCGACCGGCGTCAGCGACGGTCGCTGCAGACCTCGCTGAGACCTTTGCAACGACCAGGGTGCCGGAGACCCGCAGGACTGCCCCATCTAGCTGGAGAGGAGGTCAGTCCCACAATTTTGCAGACTCTCCTACCTCTGTGAGCCGTGCGCCCCAGAGGCCCTCCAGCGCAGCTGCTGCGTCCAGGCCTGCAGTAACAGAGGGCATCACCTGTCACTTTTGCCGCAAGCCCGGACACATGAAGTTTAACTGCCCGGAGCGGAGGCAGACCGCGCCAGCTCCTGCACCACCTACACCTCGCCCACGGCAACTGCCGCCAGCCAGCGCACCCCAGCCGGGAGCACCCAACAACGTCATGTTCGCAGGTGGGAGAGGGATCCAGTCCGCTACGAGCAACCACCAGCTGGTTACAGTGAACGACCAGCTTGTTACCGGTTTCCGCGACACTGGAGCGGATGTCACCCTGGTGCGTGCGCACCTGGTCCCGACGGAAAATATCCTCCCTGACAAATACCTTACCCTCACTGGAGTGGGGGGCACTCTTTCTCGCATTCCCCAGGCTCGGGTGTCCATCGATTGGGGGGCGGGGGTTCAAGAGAAGGTTGTTGGGGTCCTGGACCAACTGCCGGTCCCAGTTTTGTTGGGGACCGACCTGGGCAAGCTTGTGTCCTATTATGAACCTGCCCCAAGCCCCTCAGACTGCCAGGAGGGAGACGGACTCTCCGCCCACACTAAGGTACTTTGCACCAAGGGGCAAGAACAGGGGGGAGGTGGGTTGAATGTGCCCAGTCCAGGGGTACCGAGTCCAATAGTACCTGTGTCACAGGTACCTGTGTTTGATATACCGATTGTTTGTGATGAAAATGTTGTTGTACCTGTCACTGTAATTCATGCATGCAGCCAGGATGTGAGTAATGCCAGTATGTGCCAGTCTGAAGGTGTACCTGTACTGGCAGTAACACGCAGCCGCGCTGCTCAGAACCTGGGCTCAGAGCAGGTGGAAGAGGTTCCGGCCTCCTCCCCCTCCTCTGACCACAGGGATGGTAGCCTTCAGCCACTAACTGCATATGCCACGGGCCAGCTGGCTGAGAGCGAGAGTGCTGCATTTGTGCAAGCACTCCAGACTGACCCTAGCCTCGAGGCACTCAGAAGGCAGGCTTCGGAGCCCCTCACGAATGAAGATACCTTCAAGGTATATTGGGAAGGTGGTAAGCTGTACAGCGAGCCTGTACAGCCCACCGAAGGTGAAACAAGTGTGGGTACCAAGTTGCTTGTGGTACCCAGTGCCTTCCGGGGGCATGTGCTGAAGTCCGCACATGACATTCCCCTGGCAGGGCACTTGGGAATCCACAAGACACTTGACCGTATCCAGGGTCATTTCTACTGGCCCAGGATGCGGATCGATGTGACCAACTATTGCCGCTCATGTACTGTTTGCCAAAAGGTAAAACGGGCTGGGAACCCCCGCAAGGCTCCCTTGTGTCCACTGCCAATCATAGGTGAGCCCTTTCACAGAGTGGCAGTCGACATAATTGGACCATTGCCCACTCCCAGCAGCAGTGGCAAAAGGTACATCCTGACGGTGGTGGATTACGCCACCCGCTATCCTGAGGCCATGGCGCTTTCCTCCCTGAGGGCGGACAAGGTAGCAGACGCGCTACTTAACATTTTCTCCCGAGTCGGGTTCCCTGCGGAGATGCTCTCCGATCAGGGATCCCAGTTTATGTCCGAACTCATGGAGGCCCTGTGCAAAAAGATACACATGACGCACATTGTCTCCAGTCCCTACCACCCGCAGACCAATGGACTGTGTGAACGGTTCAACGGGACGCTGAAGCAAATGCTGACCACGTTTGTTGAGTCGCAAGGTGGGGACTGGGAACGATACCTGCCTCATCTGTTGTTTGCGTACAGGGAGGTGCCGCAGGAGTCAACCGGGTTTTCCCCGTTTGAACTCCTGTATGGGAGGAATGTCCGAGGACCCTTACAATTGATGCGGGAGACATGGGAGGGCAAGGGCGACCCCACTGATGTCTCCGTGGTCGATTACGTCCTCAAGTTCAGGGACAAAATGGAGTCCCTGTCCGCAGTAGTGACCAACAACCTGGCCCAGGCTCAGGCCAAACAAAAAGCATGGTACGACCGCACTGCTGGAGAGCGGTCATTTGATGTGGGTGACAAGGTATATGCCCTTCTTCCCGTGAGGCAGAACAAGCTGCAAGCAGCCTGGGAGGGGCCTTTTACTGTAGTGCAGCGGTTAAACCCTCTGACGTATCTAGTGAACATGGGGGGCAGGAAGCAGAAGAGCTTTCATGTAAACATACTGAAGGCCCACCATGACAGGACCCAGTATGCGCTGCCAGTGTGCAGCCGGTTAGAGCAGGGAGAGGCAGACCCCCTGTTAGACCTGCTGGCTGACGTACGAGATGTGGACGGCGACCTAAACGTCAATCCACAGCTCGCCTCAGCCCAGCAAGAGCAGTTACAGAAGGTGCTGGGCCAGTACCAGCACACCTTCTCCGGTATCCCGGGGCGGACCAGTATGGCGGTGCATGGGGTAGATACAGGTACCCATCCCCCCATCAGGCAATCCGCTTACCGTGTCTCTCCCGAGGTACAGGCGGACATGCAGAAGGAGGTGAGGGAGATGCTGGAGTTAGGGGTGGTTCAAAAGTCCAGTAGTGCCTGGGCAGCCCCTGTTGTCCTGGTCCCCAAGAAGGACCAGACAACTCGGTTCTGCGTAGACTACAGGAAACTGAACGCCATCACCACTACAGACGCCTACCCCATGCCTCGCATTGATGAGCTGCTAGATACACTGGCATCAGCCAGGTACCTATCAATCATGGATCTGAGCCGGGGGTATTGGCAGATACCACTTGCACCTGACGCGAGGCAAAAGTCGGCCTTCATCACCCCTTTCGGCCTCTTCGAGTTCACGATGATGCCCTTTGGGATGAAGAACGCCCCCGCCACGTTTCAGCGGGCCGTGAACGACCTGCTAGAGGGAATGCAAGGGTTCGCTGTAGCGTATCTGGATGACATTGCGGTGTTCAGCCCCACCTGGGAAGAACACCTCAAACACCTGTCCCAGGTACTAGAGAGGCTGGCCATGGCCAATCTGACGGTTAAACCGAGTAAGTGTCAGATTGGCATGACCGAGGTGCAGTACTTAGGTCACCGGGTGGGGGGTAACACCCTGAAACCTGACACGGGAAAGGTGGACGCCATCCTGGCATGGCCTCGACCTATCACGAAAAAGCAGGTCCAGGCGTTCCTGGGGACCGCCGGCTACTATAGGAAATTTGTTCCCGCCTATAGTACACTGGCGAAGCCCCTGACCGATGCCACTAGCAAGAAGCACCCCAAGGTTGTTAGCTGGACCCCCGCTTGCGAGAATGCCTTCCAGGCCTTGAAGCAGGCCCTCGCAAGCGCCCCTGTGCTTCAGGCCCCAGACTTTAGTCGTCGGTTTGTGGTGCAAACCGATGCCTCTGACTACGGTCTCGGCGCAGTCCTCAGCCAGGTGGATGGAAAGGGGGATGAACACCCTATCCTCTACCTGAGCCGGAAGCTCCTGCCCCGAGAGGTAGCCTACTCCACAACTGAAAAGGAGTGCCTGGCGATCGTGTGGGCCCTACAGAAACTGCAGTCGTATCTGTACGGCCGCTCCTTCACGATCGTCACTGATCACAATCCCCTGAGTTGGCTAAACCGTACTGCTGGAACCAACGGCAAGCTCCTACGGTGGAGCCTGTCATTGCAGCAGTACGACTTTACGATCCAACACAAAGCAGGCAGCCGACACCAAAACGCTGATGGGCTGTCGCGGTGTCAGGGGGAACCCGACCCAACAGCGCCAATAGCTGCTACGGAAGGCGTCCTGTTGACACCTCCCTGAGCAGAGCTCGGGAAGGGGGAGGTGTGACGCCGGGCGACGCCCAGTCGTCCGAGGATTCGCGGCCGATTGTCCGATCGCAACCGTGATCGGAAAACTGACATTCTTTATTTTTAAAATAGAAGTTTTTCCTTCCTGCCTTCCCCCCCCCCTTTTGCCATGAGGGCTGAATGGGCCTGCGTTAGCATATGGCTAAAGCAACCTGGTTTAGCAAGAAATCCTGTTAAGGCTCCCGGAAAAGCTCTGGTGACACTAATGTGCTAATTGGGCAGAGCTGAAATACCAACAGAGTCTATTCAACAGGGGAAGCTAGCACAGCATGAGGTCTATTGACACCTACATTCCTCCCAGTCTTGACGGCACCGACTAAACTGAGTATGGAATGCATGGTGTTGATAACTTTGTCACATTTTGCAAATACCATCCATGGGAGGAATATGAAAATTACATAATTTTGTTTCCCTAATTCTGTAGAATATGGTGATACTAGACATAGCCAGGTAACCCGAGCAGGGGCTGAGATATGAATAATGGGGTCCCCGTGCACCCCAAATATTGCAAGTTTGATGTCCTATGAACGTGTATTCTCAGCCCAATCTGAATATGAAATCGGTTTGCATGTGCGACAAAACCCCGGCGGGGTATGAAATTGGACATATTTTGTGGATGGCTGGAAGTTCCTCCCCTGAGAACTCACTGCCTGACACGCCCCTGGGCTGAGCTTGAGACTCCGCCCAGAAATGTCAGTGCTCAAAACTGATTGCATGAGGACCCCCAGCCAATTCCCCCACTTTCCATCATACCGAAAAGACTGCCACTGCTTGGGGAAATAGCAGTGGCCATCTTGCAGGCGGAGCAACGGCCATGTGGTTCGGCCATATTGCGAACTAACTGCAACAAAGGAACTTTGTCTTTTCCCGAACGGACTTTCCACAGAATCATAAGTATTCGTTCTTTTTATCCCTTTTTCTTTTATGTACTGTGTTATCACTGTCTCTCATCGTTTAATTGTTCACGATTGTCTGTATATATTAATTATTTATATTGTAACAAATAAAGGCTTTTTAAAAGGTCTTTACCTCTCAGTAAAACCTTCTATTCAGTATACACAGACGAGACCTAAACTTCCGAAGGGACGCTACTGTTTTGATAGATAGATAGGAATTGCACAGTTTTAACCGGTTGTTTGTTTCACAGGTCTATAGCCAGTTAGCAGTTATCTCTGGGCTGATAGAAAACAGAGATGGTGGCAAATCTACCCCTGGGTTGGAGTAAAAGTGTATTTTCGTAACCTCACAGGCTCCCTACTGCGTCGTGACGCTCAAACTCCGCCAATTCTACGCAGATTGCGTCCATAGCTCTCAATCTGTGTGCTAGAATCGGATCGGACGGTTTTGCGTGTTCACGGCCAGTGGGGCTCTTGTGACACAAAAAGGGCGCCGCCATTCACTCCCATAATAAATAGCGTTTAATGGGCGCCGAGTAGGAAAAAAGGGCGCCGGAGCTAAATAAAGTTTATAAACGGCGCCAGGAGCTAAATAAAGTTTACAAACGGCGCCCGGCGATGTTTAATGATTTATAACTGAACTTGTGGTGATTTACGTTTATAAAATGCACCCGTGCCGAATAACGTTTATGAAAATACTAAACATATTTATCTTATTTAAATAATTAAAACATTATTTAAAGTTTTATCCCTTACTGTTTGTAAAACATTATTATTCACAAAATAAAGCGATCAGTACGTAACGTAAATTGCAAAATATTTTTTGAATCCACAATTAGTAAAACATTATTATCCACATAATAAAGGGGGGTCTTAGGTTTAGGCACCAACAGGGGGGTCTTAGGTTTAGGCACTAATAGGGGGGTCTAGGGGTTAGGGGTAGGTACAGGGAGGGGTACTTAGGCAACAACAGGGGGGGTCTTAGGTTTAGGCACCAACAGGGGGGTCTTAGGTTTAGGCACCAACAGGGGGGTCTTAGGTTTAGGCACCAACAGGGGGGTCTTAGGTTTAGGCACCAACAGGGGGGTCTTAGGTTTAGGCACCAACAGGGGGGTCTTAGGTTTAGGCACCAACAGGGGGGTCTTAGGTTTAGGTACCAACAGGGGGGTCTTAGGTTTAGGCACCAACAGGGGGGTCTTAGGTTTAGGCACCAACAGGGGGGTCTTAGGTTTAGGCACCAACAGGAAGGTCTTAGGTTTAGGCACCAACAGGGGAGTCTAGGGGTTAGGGATAGGTACAGGTAGGGTTCTGTGTAAGAGTAGGCTTAGGTATAGTTTTATTAAAATTTTAGTAATAATTACTAATGTATTACAACACTTATTACGAATGTAGTTATATTTCGATCATCTTTATAAACAATATTTTCAGATTTTATTATAAGAACAAACCATAAATGACGGTTATTCACAATAATATACAATTATAACAATTAAACATATATTATTGTTTTTTTTATAAACGTAATTATAAGTTTAACTTTTGAAACAGGGAAGATTAACGTTTTCACAATTTCCGATTTCATAAACATTATTTAATGATTTATAATTTTGTTAAACATTATTTGTAAATGAAATATAGCACACTATATTTATAAACCCTATTAATGATTAATTATTATTTAGAGTTTACACCCCGCGCCCTTTTTGTCCAGGCGCCCTTTTTGTACGTACGCCTAAGGGACACCAAACATTTCTTGCAAACGATTAATGGATTACAGGTTAATGAACAAACCTTTTTGGTCACGGCGGATGTGACGGCGTTATATACCATCATTCCGCATGACAAAGCACTGGAGGCCGTAAGAATAGCATTGGGTGAGCAAAATTTATTGGAGGAAGAACAGATTATGTTTATTCTGGAAGTTTTGGGTTTTTATTTATCGCATAATTATTTTTGGTATGAGGGTAAATATTATGTGCAGGATGTTGGCTGCGCTATGGGGGCGAAGTTCGCCCCCAGCGTAGCCAACATATTTATGGATCAGTGGGAAAGGCAGATAATGGGGATGCCCAGTAGTGGACAGGTAAAAAATTGGAGACGTTTTATTGATGATTTATTTTGGATATGGGAAGGCAATGAAGAAGAGTTGCAGCAATATGTGCAGTGGCTTAAAGGGACTCCGAGCAGTGCAGAAACTATGGAAAGATGCATATCATTTTAAAGCTCTCTTTCTCCTCTTTCCAATGATATATAAACCGCCACCCTACGTCTTTTAGTTTTCGTTATTTTCGCGATTGAAATTGCCGCGGCCGCGATTTCGATCGCGAAAATAGAGAAAACTAAAAAGTGTAGGGCAACGATTTAGGTGTCGTCAGAAAGAGGAGAAAGAGAGCTTTAAAATGATATCCATCAAGCCATAGTTATATTGTATTACACAGGACGACACTTTCCCCAGTGTCAGAAGCTCCATTCTGCTGAATGCAGCTGCTGACTTTGACAAAAAGTCGCCCTGTGTAATACAATATAACTATGGAAAGATGGATATCATTTTAAAGCTCTCTTTCTCCTCTTTCTGACGACACCTAAATCGTTGCCCTACGCCTTTTAGTTTTCTCTATTTTCGCGATCGAAATCGCGGCCGCGGCAATTTCAATCGCGAAAATAGCGAAAACTAAAAGGCGTAGGGTGGCGGTTTATATATCACTGGAAAGAGGAGAAAGAGAGCTTTAAAATGATGTGCATCTTTCCATAGTTTCTGCACTGCTCGGAGTCCCTTTAATGCCAACCCACTTGGGATTGAATTAACAATGAAGTATAGCACAGAAGAGATAGATTTTTTGGATATAGTAGTTATGAAAAGAGATGGGTGTTTGGGCACAAAAACGTTTTTTAAAAAGACAGACAGAAACTCATATATCCCAATGCAGAGCTGCCATCACCCCAAGTGGATGGGGAATATTCCAAAGGGACAGTTGAGCAGGATAAGGAGGAACTGCTCTACCATTACTGACTATATGATGCAAGCAGAAGTCCTCATTGATAGATTTGTGGAGAAGGGGTTGTGACGCCGGGCGACGCCCAGTCGTCCGAGGATTCGCGGCCGAGTGTCCGATCGCAACCGTGATCGGAAAACTGACATTCTTTATTTTTAAAATAGAAGTTTTTCCTTCCTGCCTTCCCCCCCCCCCCTTTTGCCATGAGGGCTGAATGGGCCTGCGTTAGCATATGGCTAAAGCAACCTGGTTTAGCAAGAAATCCTGTTAAGGCTCCCGGAAAAGCTCTGGTGACACTAATGTGCTAATTGGGCAGAGCTGAAACACCAACAGAGTCTATTCAACAGGGGAAGCTAGCACAGCATGAGGTCTATTGACACCTACATTCCTCCCAGTCTTGACGGCACCGACTAAACTGAGTATGGAATGCATGGTGTTGATAACTTTGTCACATTTTGCAAATACCATCCATGGGAGGAATATGAAAATTACATAATTTTGTTTCCCTAATTCTGTAGAATATGGTGATACTAGACATAGCCAGGTAACCCGAGCAGGGGCTGAGATATGAATAATGGGGTCCCCGTGCGCCCCAAATATTGCAAGTTTGATGTCCTATGAACGTGTATTCTCAGCCCAATCTGAATATGAAATCGGTTTGCATGTGCGACAAAACCCCGGCGGGGTATGAAATTGGACATATTTTGTGGATGGCTGGAAGTTCCTCCCCTGAGAACTCACTGCCTGACACGCCCCTGGGCTGAGCTTGAGACTCCGCCCAGAAATGTCAGTGCTCAAAACTGATTGCATGAGGACCCCCAGCCAATTCCCCCACTTTCCATCATACCGAAAAGACTGCCACTGCTTGGGGAAATAGCAGTGGCCATCTTGCAGGCGGAGCAACGGCCATGTGGTTCGGCCATATTGCGAACTAACTGCAACAAAGGAACTTTGTCTTTTCCCGAACGGACTTTCCACAGAATCATAAGTATTCGTTCTTTTTATCCCTTTTTCTTTTATGTACTGTGTTATCACTGTCTCTCATCGTTTAATTGTTCACGATTGTCTGTATATATTAATTATTTATATTGTAACAAATAAAGGCTTTTTAAAAGGTCTTTACCTCTCAGTAAAACCTTCTATTCAGTATACACAGACGAGACCTAAACTTCCGAAGGGACGCTACTGTTTTGATAGATAGATAGGAATTGCACAGTTTTAACCGGTTGTTTGTTTCACAGGTCTATAGCCAGTTAGCAGTTATCTCTGGGCTGATAGAAAACAGAGATGGTGGCAAATCTACCCCTGGGTTGGAGTAAAAGTGTATTTTCGTAACCTCACAGGCTCCCTACTGCGTCGTGACGCTCAAACTCCGCCAATTCTACGCAGATTGCGTCCATAGCTCTCAATCTGTGTGCTAGAATCGGATCGGACGGTTTTGCGTGTTCACGGCCAGTGGGGGCTCTTGTGACAGTGGTCGGCAGCGTTTGGGATCTGTGTGTGCTGATAGTATCTCAGGTAGGGCTATCGAATTAGCCCTATCGAGAAACGAACTAATTCGTTGGTAGTGACTGAGTGCAATATATTTTTCATATATACAGAGAGACTGTGTAACCAGTACCCCTCCCCTAAGTTTTCTTTTATTTGGCATGGAAATGTCCGGGAATTACAAGGTCATGGTCCTATCCGACCTGCAGAGTCTGTGCGAGGCGAGAGGCATGGACATCCGCGGCAAGAAACAGCAGGACCTGATAACGGACTTGTACCGATGGGATAGCCAGAATCTGCGGACGCTGGAGGTGTCCACTGTGGAGGACACCGGCTCATCTAACGCAAGTCGAGGGGAACCAGAGACTGAAGATCCTGTGCGTACCGAGGTTGAGCAACCCGCGGGCAATGCGGCAACAGATACGCAGGAGGCTGTCAGTGTGATCCCCGACCCCAGAACCCCTGAAAGTACTCGCCTGGAACCGGCCAGTACTGGACTGTCCAGTTATGTTGATCCAGTAATGCAGCAGGCATTGCAAAAGCTGATGGAAACTGATGTGGACAAGTACCTGCAGTACATGGCGGAGCAAAAGCGAGAGGAACGCCAATCTGCAGAGGCGCGGGAGAGACGACAGCATGAGCTGAACATGGCGAAAGTGCAGCAAGCCAGCCGGAGTTCAACGCCCAGCCTCCCTGCTGAAGGGACTGCCGCTCCAGTAAGTGCAAAATTTAAATTTGCTATTATCGAAAAAGACACTGACATTGACTTGTTTTTGAGGTCTTTCGAAAAGGCCTGCCGTCAGTATCGTCTGTCCCAAGACCAGTGGGCCAGACATCTGACACCCTTGCTGCGCTACAAAGCGCTTGATGCTTTCTCAGAGCGGCCTGTGGAAAAGGACAATGATTATACCGCTATAAAGGAGGCTATAATCACTAAGTACCAGCTGACGCCAGAAGCCTACCGGAAAAGGTTCAGGTCCTGGCAGAAAAAATCTACTGATTCTTATCAAGATGTGGTCAGCAGTCTGCTCACCACACTCCGCCAGTGGACGCTAGGCCTCACTAAAGGGTCTTACGGTGTCCTGGAGGACTTAATCGTCCTGGAGCAGTTTCTGAACATTTGCCCGGCTGATGTACGCCAGTTTGTGCTGGAGCGCCGACCGGCGTCAGCGACGGTCGCTGCAGACCTCGCTGAGACCTTTGCAACGACCAGGGTGCCGGAGACCCGCAGGACTGCCCCATCTAGCTGGAGAGGAGGTCAGTCCCACAATTTTGCAGACTCTCCTACCTCTGTGAGCCGTGCGCCCCAGAGGCCCTCCAGCGCAGCTGCTGCGTCCAGGCCTGCAGTAACAGAGGGCATCACCTGTCACTTTTGCCGCAAGCCCGGACACATGAAGTTTAACTGCCCGGAGCGGAGGCAGACCGCGCCAGCTCCTGCACCACCTACACCTCGCCCACGGCAACTGCCGCCAGCCAGCGCACCCCAGCCGGGAGCACCCAACAACGTCATGTTCGCAGGTGGGAGAGGGACCCACTCCGCTACGAGCAACCACCAGCTGGTTACAGTGAACGACCAGCTTGTTACCGGTTTCCGCGACACTGGAGCGGATGTCACCCTGGTGCGTGCGCACCTGGTCCCGACGGAAAATATCCTCCCTGACAAATACCTTACCCTCACTGGAGTGGGGGGCACTCTTTCTCGCATTCCCCAGGCTCGGGTGTCCATCGATTGGGGGGTGGGGGTTCAAGAGAAGGTTGTTGGGGTCCTGGACCAACTGCCGGTCCCAGTTTTGTTGGGGACCGACCTGGGCAAGCTTGTGTCCTATTATGAACCTGCCCCAAGCCCCTCAGACTGCCAGGAGGGAGACGGACTCTCCGCCCACACTAAGGTACTTTGCACCAAGGGGCAAGAACAGGGGGGAGGTGGGTTGAATGTGCCCAGTCCAGGGGTACCGAGTCCAATAGTACCTGTGTCACAGGTACCTGTGTTTGATATACCGATTGTTTGTGATGAAAATGTTGTTGTACCTGTCACTGTAATTCATGCATGCAGCCAGGATGTGAGTAATGCCAGTATGTGCCAGTCTGAAGGTGTACCTGTACTGGCAGTAACACGCAGCCGCGCTGCTCAGAACCTGGGCTCAGAGCAGGTGGAAGAGGTTCCGGCCTCCTCCCCCTCCTCTGACCACAGGGATGGTAGCCTTCAGCCACTAACTGCATATGCCACGGGCCAGCTGGCTGAGAGCGAGAGTGCTGCATTTGTGCAAGCACTCCAGACTGACCCTAGCCTCGAGGCACTCAGAAGGCAGGCTTCGGAGCCCCTCACGAATGAAGATACCTTCAAGGTATATTGGGAAGGTGGTAAGCTGTACAGCGAGCCTGTACAGCCCACCGAAGGTGAAACAAGTGTGGGTACCAAGTTGCTTGTGGTACCCAGTGCCTTCCGGGGGCATGTGCTGAAGTCCGCACATGACATTCCCCTGGCAGGGCACTTGGGAATCCACAAGACACTTGACCGTATCCAGGGTCATTTCTACTGGCCCAGGATGCGGATCGATGTGACCAACTATTGCCGCTCATGTACTGTTTGCCAAAAGGTAAAACGGGCTGGGAACCCCCGCAAGGCTCCCTTGTGTCCACTGCCAATCATAGGTGAGCCCTTTCACAGAGTGGCAGTCGACATAATTGGACCATTGCCCACTCCCAGCAGCAGTGGCAAAAGGTACATCCTGACGGTGGTGGATTACGCCACCCGCTATCCTGAGGCCATGGCGCTTTCCTCCCTGAGGGCGGACAAGGTAGCAGACGCGCTACTTAACATTTTCTCCCGAGTCGGGTTCCCTGCGGAGATGCTCTCCGATCAGGGATCCCAGTTTATGTCCGAACTCATGGAGGCCCTGTGCAAAAAGATACACATGACGCACATTGTCTCCAGTCCCTACCACCCGCAGACCAATGGACTGTGTGAACGGTTCAACGGGACGCTGAAGCAAATGCTGACCACGTTTGTTGAGTCGCAAGGTGGGGACTGGGAACGATGCCTGCCTCATCTGTTGTTTGCGTACAGGGAGGTGCCGCAGGAGTCAACCGGGTTTTCCCCGTTTGAACTCCTGTATGGGAGGAATGTCCGAGGACCCTTACAATTGATGCGGGAGACATGGGAGGGCAAGGGCGACCCCACTGATGTCTCCGTGGTCGATTACGTCCTCAAGTTCAGGGACAAAATGGAGTCCCTGTCCGCAGTAGTGACCAACAACCTGGCCCAGGCTCAGGCCAAACAAAAAGCATGGTACGACCGCACTGCTGGAGAGCGGTCATTTGATGTGGGTGACAAGGTATATGCCCTTCTTCCCGTGAGGCAGAACAAGCTGCAAGCAGCCTGGGAGGGGCCTTTTACTGTAGTGCAGCGGTTAAACCCTCTGACGTATCTAGTGAACATGGGGGGCAGGAAGCAGAAGAGCTTTCATGTAAACATGCTGAAGGCCCACCATGACAGGACCCAGTATGCGCTGCCAGTGTGCAGCCGGTTAGAGCAGGGAGAGGCAGACCCCCTGTTAGACCTGCTGGCTGACGTACGAGATGTGGACGGCGACCTAAACGTCAATCCACAGCTCGCCTCAGCCCAGCAAGAGCAGTTACAGAAGGTGCTGGGCCAGTACCAGCACACCTTCTCCGGTATCCCGGGGCGGACCAGTATGGCGGTGCATGGGGTAGATACAGGTACCCATCCCCCCATCAGGCAATCCGCTTACCGTGTCTCTCCCGAGGTACAGGCGGACATGCAGAAGGAGGTGAGGGAGATGCTGGAGTTAGGGGTGGTTCAAAAGTCCAGTAGTGCCTGGGCAGCCCCTGTTGTCCTGGTCCCCAAGAAGGACCAGACAACTCGGTTCTGCGTAGACTACAGGAAACTGAACGCCATCACCACTACAGACGCCTACCCCATGCCTCGCATTGATGAGCTGCTAGATACACTGGCATCAGCCAGGTACCTATCAATCATGGATCTGAGCCGGGGGTATTGGCAGATACCACTTGCACCTGACGCGAGGCAAAAGTCGGCCTTCATCACCCCTTTCGGCCTCTTCGAGTTCACGATGATGCCCTTTGGGATGAAGAACGCCCCCGCCACGTTTCAGCGGGCCGTGAACGACCTGCTAGAGGGAATGCAAGGGTTCGCTGTAGCGTATCTGGATGACATTGCGGTGTTCAGCCCCACCTGGGAAGAACACCTCAAACACCTGTCCCAGGTACTAGAGAGGCTGGCCATGGCCAATCTGACGGTTAAACCGAGTAAGTGTCAGATTGGCATGACCGAGGTGCAGTACTTAGGTCACCGGGTGGGGGGTAACACCCTGAAACCTGACACGGGAAAGGTGGACGCCATCCTGGCATGGCCTCGACCTATCACGAAAAAGCAGGTCCAGGCGTTCCTGGGGACCGCCGGCTACTATAGGAAATTTGTTCCCGCCTATAGTACACTGGCGAAGCCCCTGACCGATGCCACTAGCAAGAAGCACCCCAAGGTTGTTAGCTGGACCCCTGCTTGCGAGAATGCCTTCCAGGCCTTGAAGCAGGCCCTCGCAAGCGCCCCTGTGCTTCAGGCCCCAGACTTCAGTCGTCGGTTTGTGGTGCAAACCGATGCCTCTGACTACGGTCTCGGCGCAGTCCTCAGCCAGGTGGATGGAAACGGGGATGAACACCCTATCCTCTACCTGAGCCGGAAGCTCCTGCCCCGAGAGGGAGCCTACTCCACAACTGAAAAGGAGTGCCTGGCGATCGTGTGGGCCCTACAGAAACTGCAGTCGTATCTGTACGGCCGCTCCTTCACGATCGTCACTGATCACAATCCCCTGAGTTGGCTAAACCGTACTGCTGGAACCAACGGCAAGCTCCTACGGTGGAGCCTGTCATTGCAGCAGTACGACTTTACGATCCAACACAAAGCAGGCAGCCGACACCAAAACGCTGATGGGCTGTCGCGGTGTCAGGGGGAACCCGACCCAACAGCGCCAATAGCTGCTACGGAAGGCGTCCTGTTGACACCTCCCTGAGCAGAGCTCGGGAAGGGGGAGGTGTGACGCCGGGCGACGCCCAGTCGTCCGAGGATTCGCGGCCGAGTGTCCGATCGCAACCGTGATCGGAAAACTGACATTCTTTATTTTTAAAATAGAAGTTTTTCCTTCCTGCCTTCCCCCCCCCCCCCTTTTGCCATGAGGGCTGAATGGGCCTGCGTTAGCATATGGCTAAAGCAACCTGGTTTAGCAAGAAATCCTGTTAAGGCTCCCGGAAAAGCTCTGGTGACACTAATGTGCTAATTGGGCAGAGCTGAAACACCAACAGAGTCTATTCAACAGGGGAAGCTAGCACAGCATGAGGTCTATTGACACCTACATTCCTCCCAGTCTTGACGGCACCGACTAAACTGAGTATGGAATGCATGGTGTTGATAACTTTGTCACATTTTGCAAATACCATCCATGGGAGGAATATGAAAATTACATAATTTTGTTTCCCTAATTCTGTAGAATATGGTGATACTAGACATAGCCAGGTAACCCGAGCAGGGGCTGAGATATGAATAATGGGGTCCCCGTGCGCCCCAAATATTGCAAGTTTGATGTCCTATGAACGTGTATTCTCAGCCCAATCTGAATATGAAATCGGTTTGCATGTGCGACAAAACCCCGGCGGGGTATGAAATTGGACATATTTTGTGGATGGCTGGAAGTTCCTCCCCTGAGAACTCACTGCCTGACACGCCCCTGGGCTGAGCTTGAGACTCCGCCCAGAAATGTCAGTGCTCAAAACTGATTGCATGAGGACCCCCAGCCAATTCCCCCACTTTCCATCATACCGAAAAGACTGCCACTGCTTGGGGAAATAGCAGTGGCCATCTTGCAGGCGGAGCAACGGCCATGTGGTTCGGCCATATTGCGAACTAACTGCAACAAAGGAACTTTGTCTTTTCCCGAACGGACTTTCCACAGAATCATAAGTATTCGTTCTTTTTATCCCTTTTTCTTTTATGTACTGTGTTATCACTGTCTCTCATCGTTTAATTGTTCACGATTGTCTGTATATATTAATTATTTATATTGTAACAAATAAAGGCTTTTTAAAAGGTCTTTACCTCTCAGTAAAACCTTCTATTCAGTATACACAGACGAGACCTAAACTTCCGAAGGGACGCTACTGTTTTGATAGATAGATAGGAATTGCACAGTTTTAGGCTCCCTGCACACTGCAAATCCGTTTTCCGATTCCGATTCCGATTCCGTTTCCGATTCCGTTTCCGATTTTCCTTGAATACATTCAACAGAAAAAAGGATCAAAAAACGCAGCATGCAGTTAAGATTAAAAATCTGAATCGGAATCGGATGTAAAAACAGATTAAAAATCTGAATCTGAATCTGATTTGCTTGCAGTGTGCAAGAGGCCTTAACCGGTTGTTTGTTTCACAGGTCTATAGCCAGTTAGCAGTTATCTCTGGGCTGATAGAAAACAGAGATGGTGGCAAATCTACCCCTGGGTTGGAGTAAAAGTGTATTTTCGTAACCTCACAGGCTCCCTACTGCGTCGTGACGCTCAAACTCCGCCAATTCTACGCAGATTGCGTCCATAGCTCTCAATCTGTGTGCTAGAATCGGATCGGACGGTTTTGCGTGTTCACGGCCAGTGGGGGCTCTTGTGACAGGGGTATAACAGGCAGCATTTAGAGGAAATGTCTGAGGCAATTATGTATCAAGAGAGGGATGAGTTCCTGCGAGATGGTGTTAGGAGGGAGGAAAAACACGGCGCCAGTGCTTTTAAATATGCGATATAATTCTCAATATAGGCAAGTAAAGAAATGTGTTTAGACGGCATTGGAAATTGCTGCAAAATGATCCTATTTTGGGTAAAGTGTTACCAAGGCGACCAAAATTTATTTACAGGAGAGCAAGAAATTTGCAACAAAGTTTGGTGAAAACTTATGTGGAGGGTCCTAAAGTTAATAACAAAACGGACATTTGGGGTAATGTGGGGTTCTACCCTTGTCGTCAGTGTAGTGTATGTGAAAGGGCCCAAGGGAAAAGGATGAAGGAGGTGGTGTCATCCGTTACTGGTAATAAATTTAAGATTAGGGAGTTTATTCACTGTTGTAGCCCGTACGTGGTATACCTTTTATAGTGCCCGTGCGGGCTGCAATATGTGGGTCGTACTAAAAGACAGTTGAAACAACGTATTGGTGAACATATTAACAATATTACTAATGGATACAGGGGACACAGTGTGTCCAAACATTTTGCGGATAGACATGGTTGCGATGCGAGTTTGATGGGGTTCTGTGGGATACAAAAGCTCACTACAAAATGGAGGGGGTGTCATAAGATTAGGGAGATATCTAAAATGGAAACTAAGTGGATATATGACATGAAATCGCTGACCCCTAATGGTCTCAATGTGAAAGTGGACATCAATTGCTTTATAGCAGATGATTGATGTCCGCTGAAATTAATTTATGTGGATATTTGCTGTTTTTTTGGGTTTATGTACATATGGGTAACATAAGGGATAGTGTATCCTGTTCTCTCTTTTCCATGTATTAAATGTTATAAAATTAGTTTGATGTATATTAAGGGTTGTATGTGACACTGTGGGAGCTGCTCTACAATCATGAGGAGCAGCTTTTTACTGTTAATATTTAATTGGTATGTGGGAAAGTGTAATGCAGCTTTATGCAGTATTCATGAGCTGCTCTATAAGTTATGAGGGGCAGCTGGTCAGAAACAAGCCCCTTTGGGTAAAAACCATATTGGTTTGTACATAGAATTCTGCCCGCCATTAACTCCTTCAGCTAGAAATGAGCATATTAGTAGAATCCACCGTTTTTGGGAAGGAAACTGCTTTTTTTATATATTATTAGATATCTGTGTGAATAGTATGGTAGCGCTAGTAAAATTTAATAGTCCAAATTAATAGAAAGGTTTTATAATATAGGGGCTGAACTGGGAGATTTGTTTCAGCAAGTCCCAGCGTATGCCATTGGTTCATAGTGGGTGGGCTGTGTGGCCAATTGCTAGTGCGTGCCTGCTGGTATTCTGGGCAGTGTAGTTCGCAATACAAACCACAGACCAATAGGATTAGGCTCTGAAGTCAGATGGCAGCGCGCAAGTGGGTTTGGGAAATGTAGTTCTAAGGGGAAGATATGAACCAATAGGATTAGGTTCCCGCGGCCAGGTGGCAGCGCGCGGCGAATGAATGCAGCGCTTAAGGCTGCATTACGAGAAGGGGAAGTAAATAAATAGCGTCTTGCTGTTCTGATAGGCCAAGCCCCTGATGAGTCAAGTGACGAAACTAGTAGGGCGTGGCTTACGGAGCACGGAAGACGCTACACGTTGTTTTATATGCGCATTGATGTTTTGGAGATTGTAACTGCACTACTTTTTAACTTCTTTTAAATAAAACGGAATTATGCTATGTTGGGATCTTTCTGAGTCTTAGGACAAGTGATTTAAGCATCAATAAAACTTCGGCTGATGCCACATGCTGTTGTTGCTGGTCCCTGCTGGTCAGCGCAGGCAATCTGGTGAGAGGCTTGCATTATTATTTTGGTGGAGGACACACCGGGTGATGCTGGACTACTAGTGGGGTACACACTGGTGGATAAGCGTGTATATGTATGTAGCAGTATTACGCTATGTGTCTGTACCTCACTTCTCTTTACATGTATGGAGGAATTGAAGCAGAGCGGGGAATCTGAGATATACTGGCTGGGCCAAAAGTGTGACAAGCTGATTGTAATTGATCGGCCACGAGTTTTGGTGAGTGTTTAATGTTTTTTTACATGAAGACCAAGTGAATTCTGCAGGACTTTGGAAGGAACAGAACTAATTCTGAGGACAGATATATGTGGAAAGGGTGTTGAGCGCCATTTTGTCTTTTTATATATATGATTGCTGGACTGTGAGGCACACACAGGAGATAACAGAAGGCGATCCATCCATTGTGATATCAATTGAGAGGATTCTAACATATTTTACTGTTTATTGGTAATATTGGTTTGAAGTGAGGAGCGCATAACCAGGATATATTATCCATAAAAATTCACGATTGCACGCGAAAACCCGCGTGGACTTGATATGAGTTATCACGGTTTAGTGAATAAAGCCCGATAAACGAAAGTTTTTAAAAGCGCACTTGATCGCGCGATAACCTTCGTTTATCATATGAACTAATGCAGTTCGCGTGTAAACTTTTGCAAGTGGAAGAGCGCGTGATAACTGCTGTGAGAGAAGTTATCATGCTTTTGTGAATCAAGCCCTAAGCTGAGCTTCTGCTGCAGATACAGGGACAGTGATTGATAGTCATGGCATACTGTACTGTGCTATGTAGCTGCGTCCTAGGTGCTCTGCTACTTGTAGTGCACCAGGTAGGGAGCCTCAATAGTCCTTTTGAGGACTCATCCTAACCACAAAAAGTCCTTTTGAGAACTGACATTGACCCTGCTGTACTGATATTTTGTTGCTGCATTTTGCAGCAACACAACACCTGTGACCTGTATATTGTGTAGTGTGTGGCTGGCTGCATCACCGTTGTAGCCTACTGTCACTGTGCAGAAGTGATTAATTATCACTGACTTTCAGTCTTTCATATAGCGTTGCACCAACACCTGTGTCACTTTACTACTGTGTGTTAATGTGGGTGATATCAGTGTGTCAGTGAAGAGTCACAGACATTTCAGACCAGGGCACAGCAGGGACAAGAGTATGGGGCCCGTTTGAGCCTGGGGATCAACTAACAGTGCAAAACACATGGGGTCCATCAGCTGTATATTTGTTTCTGTGGCGTGGCTGCCCTTTGCGCACTGTTTGCCGTCATATGTGTGCAGTGGGCCCCCATTCTGGCCAGAGTGCTGTAGTTCTCTGGCCGGGCCCTAAACTCTCCTTTATGCCAGTTCTTTGTTTGGCCTAGCCCTGACCCCCCGTCCTTTATGCCACTTCCCTGGCCTGACCCTGACCCCCCCCCCCCCTTTATGCCAGGCTTATTCTTAAAGGACATGTTAAGTGAATATTAATGACAGCGAGGGACCAAAAGGACTTCAGGGGACTGGAAGAAGCCCCAAGTAAGTAACTGTCCACTTTAAATGTCACTTAACATTCCCTTTAAAGTATACCTTAGTCACAATCTAGGCACCCCGGTGATCTCCCGTTCTTCTTCCTCTATCTGCTCGGTACAGTGCATAGTACAGTGGGGGGAAGGCCATGAGGTTTGCCCACACTGGCGTAACAATAGGGCCTGCAGCCCCTGCCCCCACGCCCCCCTCCCCCCCCCGGGCCTGCTCAGGGCCATTTTGGGGGGCTGGAAGGGTCACAGCATGAGAGGAGAGCTATGGCCACATTCGGTGGGGAGGGGGGACGGTCCCCCCCTCCCTCACCTCGGGCTCTCCCCTCTGCGCTCCCCTCCAGCATCAATACATTTGGGTATGCAGGCGGCGGGCAGCGGCCGTTACATACCTTCCGTGCGCTCCAGCGTGGAAGTTCCTCTATCTAGCCTGTAGCGGGGGGGGGGGGAGGGCTCAGAATTTCTGCAAGGAGGCCCGGTGGGGCCTAGTTACGCCCCTGTTTGCCCAGTATAGCAGCCCTGTTTCAGACAATTCTTCTTGACTTGTCACCTTACTATAACAAACATGACAGGCTGGGCAGGCCAAAGTACAGAGGTACTAGGTTGTGGTGGTGAGTCACCTCGTGGCATATGAGATCTTCTACAGAAGAAAGCCATTACTTCCCAGAATGCAGCAGAGGTGGTTGACTGGCTCACTCAGACTTCCACCTATTCTACCTCTTCTGCTGGCAAGGCAAGCAGCATCAGGCATTGGACCCACTCGTGTGCCTGCAGTAATTAGAGAAGGGAGAGCTGCTGTGCAGAGACCTACAGCACATTCAGTGACTACCTGTTTGTGTGACAAGTGCACATTGTAATACCCATCACTGCATATACCTACCTGTTGTTCAGTGCACCCACCTACCTACGTGAGCACACGCAGTGTCACTGTGCCTGTCCGGTACCTGTCTGTGTGTGACAGGTGCACGCCTGAAAACCGCCATGGCCTGCACTTTCACCATAGTGCGCACCAGTCCAGCATGGCCGTCACTACACAAACAGCAGTTTGCGGTGCGTTACACAGTGAGTTTGGTGTGTCAGTGTGAACTGAAGCAGTACTCTAATTACACTACCTGATTGATGTATACACATGCAAGATGTTTTAAAGCACTTTAGGCCTGCAGTTTAGCATTCAATGTGATTTCTGCCCTTAAAACGCTGCTTTGCATCAAATCCAGATTTTTGCCCCGGGACTTTTGGCATGTATCCCACTCGGCCATGCCCCCCTCCAGGTGTTAGACCCCTTGAAACATCTTTTTCATCACTTTTGTGGCCAGCATAAATGTTTCTAGTTTTCAAAGTTCGCCTCCCCATTAAAGTCTATTGCAGTTCGTGGAGGTTTGCGCGAATTGAACTTTTGCGGAAGTTCACGTTTGCGGTTCGCAAACCGAAAATCGGAGGCTTGGTTCCATCTCTAATCAGCAGGTTGTGACGTCACCTGGGGTCAGCCAGACACCATCCCTGGTCACTTCTAGCGGTACTAGACCAGCTCAACAAGAGTAATTAGTGCGGAAATATTTCTGTGAACCTGTCGTTGATAAAACCAAAGCCATCTATACCCTGTATCAACAGAAAATTAGTCCTGGGAAGACCAGCATCCACTCTCCCCACCCTAACCTGTCCTAATCTCGCAGCAGCTCAGTATCGCCAAACTCTCTCATCAGCCCTAGAGAAAGCTGCTCCACCAATATTTCGCCGCAACCGACCCCCTAACCCCCAGCCCTGGCGCACTACCCATACTCGCAACCTCCAGAGGAAAACACGCGCCGCTGAACGGAAATGGAGAAAAACTAGACTTAACCAGGATTTCCTACAGTACAAGACCAACCTGCTGCAGTTCCACACTGCCCTTGCTCATGCGAAGCAGGAATACTTTAGCAAGCTCATCGGAGCACAAGCTTCCAACCCCCGGCGTCTTTTTGCCACTTTCAACTCCCTGCTTAAACCCACCCCCCCACCCTCTGTTTCCTCCCTCTCTGCCACAGATTTAGCCACCCACTTCACCAACAAAATTGTCTCCATCCGCCAGGAAATATCCAATCTCCAATCTTCACCTCCAACCCCCTCCCACCCAGCTCCTCCTCCACCCTATCCTCCCCTCACATCCTTCCCTCCTACTACGACCGAGGAAGTCAACCACCTACTGCAGACTTCCCATACCACTACTTCCCCCCTTGACCCCATCCCTTCCGATTTACTCCAGCCTCACTTCACGGAATTAGCCCCAGTCCTCACTACCCTGTTCAACCTCTCCCTATCCACAGGCACCTTCCCCTCAGACTTCAAGCAGGCCACTGTACTACCCCTGCTCAAGAAACCCTCCCTCAACCCTTCGCTACCCTCCAACTACCGTCCTATCTCCCTCCTCCCCTTTGCCTCAAAACTCCTTGAGCGCCTGGTTCACAAATGCCTGACCCAGTACCTCAATGCCAACTCACTGCTAGACCCACTCCAATCTGGATTTTGGCCTGCCCACTCAACCGAAACTGCTCTCACCAAAGTGGTCAACGACCTTGCCTTAGCTAAAGCTGAAGGTAAATACTCCATTCTCCTCCTCCTTGACCTGTCAGCAGCTTTTGACACAGTAGATCATCCCCTACTCCTCCAGTCCCTCCAGTCCTTGGGCATTCACAATCTCGCCCTGTCCTGGCTTTCATCCTACCTCTCCAACCGCTCCTTCACGACCGCCTTCAATGAGTCCTCTTCCACCCCCAACCACCTCTCGGTGGGAGTCCCCCAAGGTTCGGTCCTTGGCCCCCTACTGTTCACCCTATACACATCCTCCATTGGCAAGGTTATCTCCTCCATGGGTTTTAACTATCATCTGTATGCAGATGACACCCAGATCTACCTCCACACCCCTGACATATCCACCACTACCATGGACAAGGTCTCCTCCTGCCTATCAGCCATCTCCTCCTGGATGTCCGCTAGGTTCCTGAAACTAAATCTAGACAAAACGGAATTTATGATCTTCCCACCCCGGCCATCCACGAACCTCCCAGATGTGCATGTCACTGTTAACCACACTACCATTCGCCCTACCTCTCAAGCCCGCTGTCTGGGTGTCACCCTGGACTCCGCACTCTCCTTCACTTCCCACATCCAAAACCTCACAAAGTCCTGCAACTTCCACCTTCGTAACATCGGTAAGATTCGCCCTTTCCTGACCTCTGCCACCACCAAACTCCTCATCCATGCCCTCATAATTTCCCGCCTTGACTACTGCAATGCCCTGCTGTCTGGTCTCCCTATGACCCGAACAGCCCCACTGCAGTCCATCATGAATGCGGCAGCCAAATTTATCCACTGCTCCCATCGCTCCACCACGGCGGATCCCCTCCTAGAATCCCTCCACTGGCTTCCTATCCAGTCCAGAATCAGATTCAAGATACTGTGTCTGACCTACAAATCTGTCCACAAAACCTGTCCAACCTACATTTCCGATCTTACTCAGAGGTACACACCTAGCCGCTCACTCCGCTCTTCCAATGAACTTCGCCTAACCGCCCCCCGAATCACCCAGTCCCATGCACGCCTCCAGGACTTCTCAAGAGCTGCTCCAACACTATGGAACTCCCTACCTCCACCCATTAGGGCAGCCCCCTCCTTCAACATCTTCAAGAAAGCCCTCAAAACTCACCTTTTCACTCTGGCCTACCACCCCTCACAAGTGCTCTAAACCTACAGCTGAACTCTGGTCCCCTACCATTCGTGTCCTTACCTCTCCCTCTAGATTGTAAGCCTTTGGGCAGGGTCCTCCTCCTTTTGTGTCCTACCTGATCATGCACCTCCATTACTGTGCACCCATGCTATGCATCTGAGTGAACCTAACTTGCCTAATCTCCATGCTCCTTTCAGTGACTGACTAAGCATTACCTTGTACTCATACTATGGTGTGTGATCTGGTTTTCTTGTATTCCTGTATTGTCATATTGCTGTATGTCACCCCTAAATATTGTCTGTAACCTAAATTAATGTTCAGCGCTGCGTAATATGTTGGCGCTTTATAAATACAATAAATAATAATAATAATAATATGTTAGAACAACTTTGATGAGAAGGACCCTGGAGTCCCATCATAAGGCCATGTGGCATGATGTATGCAGAGCTCAAGCCAGCCTCCCTGTGTTCCACATTCTGCCTCATATCCTCCTCCTCTCACTCATTCTCAGTTGTTCTCCACTCCTTCAAGCCTGTCTGCTTCATGGTCATAGCCACAGAGTCAACGTTCAATCCTAGAAATGTTTGAGTGAAAAAAAAAATATTGCCAAATGCTAAATGCTTTACTGCTGGCTTGTCAGAATTGTTGGTTGAATCTGAGGCCTTTAAAAAATTTGTAGGCATTGCAGCCAACTTTTCTGAGATGGGCATCCCAGACCAGTACTGGCATGTGCAGCAGCGAGGTCAACAAATCTCTTGCACACAGTGTTAGTGCTAAGGTCCATCTGACCCCAGACACCTGGTTTTCAAAACACTGGCAGGGAAGGTTCATATCCTTCATGGCCCACTGGGTAAACATGGAGGTGAGCTGGGAAAAGAAGGACTACATGGCTTAGATGCAGACCTTCTTCTTCTTCTCCTACTCCTTGTACTTTCTCTGCAGTTTTTTCTTTGGATGAGTCCTCCTCTTCCATTGCACCCTGCTCTTCCGCTGTTCCCCCAAGCCCACCAAGGGGCTATTGCAACATGCAGGTATGACGTTCTCATGTTGTGTTGAAGATGTTGTGCCTGGAAGCAAAAACCCTCATCCCACCTGCACTGCTGTCTGCTCTTTAGTCACAGGTCGAAGACTAGCTGACCCCTCACAACCTCACTGTTGGAAGATTCATCTGTGACAACGGCACCAATTTATTGTCTGCACTGAAATTGGGCAACTTGACTCTGGGACTATGGAGTTGGTACTCCTCTGACTACGATTTCTTAGTTTATGACTCCACCAACTCCGACTCCTTCGGCTGCTACTATGTCAATTAACATGTTACATAGTTACATAGTTATTTGGGTTGAAAAAAGACATATGTCCATCAAGTTCAACCAGAAAACAAAGTACAACACCAGCCTACTCCCTCTCATACCCCTGTTGATGCAGAGGAAGGCGAAAAACCCTTACAAGGCATGGTCCAATTAGACCCATAGAGAAAAAATTCCTTCCCGACTCCAGATGGCAATCAGATAAAATCCTTGGGTCAACACCACTGGGCATTACCTAGTAATTATAGCCATGGATGTCTTTCAATGCAAGGAAAGCATCTAAGTCCCCTTTAAATGCATATATAGAATCTTCCATAACTACTTCTTGTGGCAATGAATTCCACATCTTAACTGCTTGCCGACCACATCACGCCGATGGGTGCGGCCGCGGCGGCAGCCCCAGGACCGCCTAACGCCGATCAGCGTAAAGTCCTGGGGCAGCAGTTTGCAGGAGATCGCGCACAGGCTGCATGCGCATGTCCTGCTCGGGGGTGGAGCTCCGCCCTGCCTTCAGTCTCCAAGTGGCGATTCTCATGTACAGCGCTACAATCAGCAGCAGAGCTGTACTGGGGACAGCCATGTGACACGGCTGTCCCCCTGGGGCACATGAGAGAGATCAGCTCTCAGAGACAGAAGCCTATGACTGCCGATCGCCATTAATGGCTTGCTGGGGGGTAAGAGGGTTTAAAAAAAAATTATAATAATAAAATAGTAAAAAAAATATACAAAAATATTAATATAAATATGTAAAAAACTAAAAATAAACACAGGGGGGGCTCTCAGAGACAGAAGCCTATGACTGCCGATCGCCCCCCGGGCGATCAGAGAGCTCTGTTGGTGGGGAGGAAAGGGGCTGTGTTGTGCGGCCTTGCAGCTTGGCCTTAAAGCTGCAGTGGCCAATTTTGATAAAACTAGCCTGATCTTTAGGGGGGGGGTTACCACTGTGGTCCTCAAGTGGTTAATCACCCTTACTGTAAAGAACCCTTTCCTAAATTAATGGCTTAAACATTTTTCCTCCATGCACAGATCATGTGCTTTAGTCCTATGTGTATGCCTAGGGACAAAAAAGCTCATCCACCAAGCTTTTATATTGCCCTCTGATGTATTTATACATGTTAATTAGATCCCCTCTAAGGCGTCTTCTCTCTAGACTAAATAAACCCAGTTTATCTAACCTTTCTTGGTAAGTGAGACCTTCCATCCCACGTATCAATTTTGTTGCTCGTCTCTGCACCTGCTCTAAAACTGCAATATCTTTCCTGTAATGTGGTGCCCAGAACTGAATTCCATATTCCAGATGTGGCCTTACTAGAAAGTTGAACAGGGGCAAGATTATAGTAGTATCTTGAGTTTTTATTTCTCTTTCAATGCATCCCAAAATTGTATTAGCTTTAGCTGCAGCGGCTTGGCATTGAGTGCGATTATTTAACTTGGTGTCGAGTACTCCGAAGTCCTTCTCCAAGTTTGATATCCCAATCTGTATCCCGTTTATTTTGTATGGTGCTAGACCATTGGTACGACCAAAATGCATGACTTTACGTTTTTCTACATTGCATTTCATCTGCCATTTATGTGCCCATATAGCCATCCTATCCAGATCCTGTTGCAGTATGTCACTATCTTCCTGAGAGTTGATGATTTTGCACAATTGTGTATCATTTGCAAAAATAGCAACATTGCTCACTACTGCATCTACTAGGTCATTAATAAATACATTGAAGAGCACTGGACCCAGTACAGAACCCTGTGGGATCCCACTGCTAACAGTCAGCCATTAAATGCAGTGGTTAATCACGGTGAATGAATCAAGCCAATTGTGTTGGGGCATTCTAACGTTTAAGTACTAGCATACCTCTGTTTTTGTAATGTACACCAGAGATGCATTTTTACTTAGGATATTGCTGTAGAGTAGCTGTTAAATAGAAATTAAAACTAGTCCTTGGTAAGAGTACTTATAGAGAGTGCAGAGAGTAACAAAGATCATTCATGAGGCCCTAAGCATTCTAACTGTGGGTACATCAAAGAGTGACGTGCAGGTACTCTGCAGGAGAATGTTGGGATTCTTCGTCAATTAAACACTTCAAGCACAATCTGAACCAGGTTTATGGGTGATAGAAGCTTCTGCACTCAATGTGCACAACATTCTCAGTGTATTTACAGCTCTGCAGGAAATTACTGACTGTAATTACAGTGCAAGTGTTAGAACTAACTGTGTGTCTGCTTTGTTGTCTTCCAGTTGCAAACACACAACCCAAAAGCAGTGTTTTATCCAAGACTTACAGCAATTTCAAGAGTAAGAGCACCACTCAGTATGTGGCCCTGATCAAAGATATGAGCGGAAGTAGAAGGAGGGTGGCCAGAGATGTGGCAAAAACTGTAAACGTGGTGATTGGAGATGGCAGCGGAAAGGACCCGTACATCAATGGTCCGCTGGAGCCAAAGTCATCGTACTGGTAATTATATGAGCTTTCTCCTCCTCGTTAGAGAGATGTCCTCTCTAATTCTTCAACCTCTTCTGATTCATCATAGTATTTGTAGTAGTCCACCTGCACACACCACTTAAAAGGCTGTACAAGTTCCCGGATAGTTGCCACTTCAGACACCAGGGGGATCTGTCATTCAATACAATGACATTCAGCCGACAAATTCACCAGTAAAGGCAATCAGGTCTTCCTCCAGATAAAAAGTGATTCTTTAAGGGCCTGTTTACACTTAATCAGTTGGTACGTGTTTTTTTTTCTTCTTCTCATAGCAGTGCATTATAAAACATCTTTCAGTTAAAACATGTATAGTATGAACTGGGGTACAGTGAAAAATGGCGCCGGTTAAATAATGGCACCGCTAAAGTGTTTTAAAATGATAAATATCGTTTTTATATAAAACAATAAATATCGTTTTATGTCAAGACGATTTTGGTTGTATGTCAATGTGGCTCCCTAAAGTGCTTTTAAAGCCATAAATTGAGGCACTGCTAAAAGCTAAAAATAAATCTCTCTCTCTCTCTCTCTCTCTCTCTCTCTCTCTCTCTCTCTCTCTCTCTCTCTCTCTCTCTCTCTATATATATATATATATATATATATATATACATATACACACACACACACACACACACACACACACACACACACACACACACACACACACACACACACACACGTGTATATACTGTGTGTGTGTGTATATGTACAGTGGTTTGCAAAAGTATTCGGCCCCCTTGAAGTTTTCCACATTTTGTCACATCACTGCCACAAACATGAATCAATTGGATTGGATTTCCACGTGAAAGACCAATACAAAGTGGTGTACATGTGAGAAGTGGAACAAAAATCATACGTGATTCCAAACATTTTTTACAAATAAATAACTGCAAAGTGGGGTGTGCTTAATTATTCAGCCCCCTTTGGTCTGAGTGCAGTCAGTTGCCCATAGACATTGCCTGATGAGTGCTAATGACTAAATAGAGTGCACCTGTGTGTAATCTAATGTCAGTACAAATACTGCTGCTCTGTGATGGCCTCATAGGTTGTCTAAGAGAATATTGGGAGCAACAACACCATGAAGTCCAAAGAACACACCAGACAGGCCAGGAATAAAGTTATTGAGAAATTTAAAGCAGGCTTAGGCTACAAAAATATTTCCAAAGCCTTGAACATCCCTCAGAGCACTGTTCAAGCGATCATTCAGAAATAGAAGGAGTATGGCACAACTGTAAACCTGCCAAGACAAGGCCGTCCACCTAAACTCACATGCCGAACAAGGAGAGCACTGATCAGAAATGCAGTCAAGAGGTCCATGGTTACTCTGGACGAGCTGCAGAGATCTACAGCTCAGGTGGGAGACTCTGTCCATAGGACAACTATTAGAAGAAGAAGAAAGCCATTGTTAAAAGAAAAGCATAAGAAGTCCCATTTGCAGTTTGCCAAAAGCCATGTGGAGGACACAGTAAACATCTGGAAGAAGGTGCTCTGGTCAGATGAGACCAAAATGGAACTTTTTGGCCAAAATGCAAAACGCCATGTGTGGCTGAAAACTAACACTGCACATCACTCTAAACACACCATCCCCACTGTCAAATATGATGGTGCCAGCATCATGCTCTGGGGGTGCTTCTCTTCAGCAGGGGCAGGGAAGCTGGTCAGAGTTGATAGGAAGATGGATGGAGCCAAATACAGGGCAATCTTGGAAAAAAACCTCTTGGAGTCTGCAAAAGACTTGAGACTGGGGCAGAGGTTCACCTTCCAGCAGGACAACGACCCTAAACATAAAGCCAGGGCAACAATGGAATGGTTTAAAACAAAACATATCCATGTGTTGGCCCAGTCAAAGTCCAGATCTAAATCCAATCGAGACTATGTGGCAAGATCTGAAAACTGCTGTTCCCAACGCTGTCCATCTAATCTGACTAAGCTGGAACTGTTTTGCAAAAAAGAAAGGGCAAGGATTTCAGTCTCTAGATGTGCAAAGCTGGTAGAGACATACCCTAAAAGACTGGCAGCTGTAATTGCAGCAAAAGGTGGTTCTACAAAGTATTGACTCGGGGCTGAATAATTACGCACACCTCACTTTGCAGTTATTTTTATTTTTTTAAATGTATGGAATCATGTATGATTTTTGTTCCACTTCTCACGTGTACACCACTGTGTATTGGTCTTTCATGTGGAAATGAAAAATTTATGCGTGCTCAAAGACCAAGTTTGAGTCCTCATTTCCACGGACTGTTGAGCTGTGTGCTCAGCAAGCAGTTACCAGGCACAAGTAAGAAGTTATCAGGCAGCAACAAGCAGTTATCAGGCAGCAACAAGCAGTTACTAGGCAGCAGTGAGAAGTTGAGAGAGTTTGAGAGGCATTTCACTGCCTAATAAACAGTCCGTGGAAAGGAGGCCTAACCCTAGCAAGTCTGGCTTTGCAAATCTATCTATCTATCTATCTATCTATCTATCTATCTATCTATCTATCTATCTATCTATCTATCTATCTATCTTCTATCTATATATATAATTGAGTAAGTGCCTCAACCTTCAGGCAAGAAGAAGAAGTAGTTCCCTGCCCCCAGGGCGTGCCTCAACCTTCAAGCCAGAAGAAGTACTTTGCATGAGAAAATGTATGCGTGCTCAAACACCAAGTTTAAGGCCTCTTTTCCACGGACTGTTGAGCTGTGTGCTCAGCAAGCAGTTACCATGCAGCAGTGAGCAGATACCAGGCAGCAACAAGCAGTTACCAGGCAGCAGTGAGCAGTTGTGAGAGTTTGAGAGGCATTTCACTGCCTATCAACAGTCCATGGAAAAGAGGCCATACCCTAGCAAGTCTGGCTTTGCAAATCTAGCCTAATTGGCTATTCATGAGGCAAATACATGCACAAACCAATACCGCAAAGCGGTCACCCTGCTACATGCTACATTAGCACTATCCAGAAGCGCCACGGGGAGGATTCCCAATGCCCCCTTTTTATACAATCGAGGGGACCGCAGGGTCCCAGGCTCTCTCACTGCCTGTGAACCACAGCGGCACCCCGGAGGGGGAGGTGTGGCCAGCGCCGGGCGCCCAAGTGTGGCCAGTGCCGGGTAGAGCCGTCCGCACCCACCTCCCAATATTAAAAACAGGCACTTACCTTAACGTCCATTGCGTTCTGCTACATGCGCATTAACTTGGGGGCCCCACATGAGAAAGGAGAGAAGCATGGGTCACCCCATGCTTTAGAGCTCAGGGCTGGCTCACACACAACACTGCAGAGGGGGGGGGGGAGGACAGGTGCAGACAACTCACTCCGGGGTTCACACCACCAGAGCAAGCCATCCACCACCTGCCTCCAAAAGGATACAAACTGCACAAAATGCTTTCCATGAGAAAATTAATGCGCATGTAGCTAAACGCAATGGACGTTAAGGTAAGTGCCTGTTTTTAATATTAGGAGGTGGGTGCGGACAGCTCTCCCCGGTGCTGGCCACGCTTGGGGGGGGGTCTGCTGCGCCACCCAGCCTCCCCCTCCGGGGTGCCGCTGTGGTTCCCAGGCAGCGAGAGATCCTGGGACCCCGCGGTCCCCCGGTTGTATAAAACGGGGGCATTGGGAATCCTCCCCGTGGTGCTTCTGGATAGTGCTAATGTAGCATGAACTAATTCCCGCAGGGCGATTGCTTTGCGGTATTGGTTTTTGGACCCTGCATAGTTTGGCATGCGAAAGCAAATGCATATTTGCATGAGCATTTCCACATGAATAGCCAATTAGGCCGGATTTGCAAAGCCAGACTTGCTAGGGTTAAACTTGGTGTTTGAGCATGCATACATTTTCTCATGGAAAGCCTACTTCTTCTTCTTGCTTGAAGGTTGAGGCACGTACTCTATTAGATAGATAGATGCGGCGTACGACGCGGGTTGGCTAGTATATATATATATATACACACACACACACACATATATATATGTGTGTACACACACATATATATACCGTATATTCCGGCGTATAAGACGACTGGGTGTATAAGACGACCCCCCAACTTTTTCAGTTAAAATATAGAGTTTGTGATATACTCGCCATATAAGACTACTCCTCTTCCAACGTACACCAAATAAAAAAAAACATCATATACTAGTGCTGTACTGTATGTGGTACCCAGTATATAACAGTATATAGTCAATTGACTGGTTGGATTGGTCAGCTCTCCCTCTCCCTAAGTGGATTGGTCAGCTCTCCTTGTCTCCCTGTTTATCAGAGCGGTATGGGAGAATAGATTGCGCTGTGCCCATAAAACACGCCTCTTTCACCCGTCTGGCCCCGCCCTTGTATCCTATTTATCTCCCTCTCTGCCTCTCAGATCTCACACATGTGCTCCTGCACCGCTTCACTACTGTCCTCAGCAGCGAGATCTGAGAGGCGGTAACAGGATAGGGGGTATCACCCGGCATCAATGACACCCGACGTATAAGACGACCCCCAACTTTTCAGAATATTTTTAAGGGTTAAAAAGTAGTCTTATACGCAGGAATATACAGTATATATATATATATATATATATATATATATATATATATATATATATATATATATATATATATATATATATATATATACACACACACACACACTGGGAGCAAAACTCACATTCAACCCATAAATCTATAAATATTGTTTTGAAATGTGAGTCATAAAACAATAAATATCGTTTTTAGTGCGGTGCCATTTTTTAACTGATAAAACGATAAATATTGTTTTATAATGCAAATTAATGCGGCACCATTTTTACACTTTCGGCGATGGCGCCATTTTTAACTGACCCGGTGAACTGTGCCATAGGAAAACATGGGCATTACTTTTAAAATCAGTTGTCCTTTCAGTTATAACTGAGATCAACTGATTAAAGAGAACCTGAACTGAAAATTAAAAGACAAAATAAACATAAACACGTCATAGTTACCTCTTGTGTAGTCTGCTCATCATTCTTTCTCCTCTCCTATGTCCTGTTTGTCCACTGTGATCAATGGAATTTTCTGTCCTCCATTTTGAAGGTGGCCATTACCCCATAACAGCTTCCTGGACAGCACTCTGTTAAACTGTAATATTGCCCACTTGAGCCATAGGGAAGCATGGACATTACCTTGCACATTCAATTGTAACTGACAGAAGCTGTAATATAACTGACAGCAACTGGTATATTTCAGTTCTGACAAAATTTTGTCAGAACTGGAAGGGATCACTGTAAGAAGAAAATGGTGAGCTTCTGAGAGGAACTGATGGCGAGGTAAGTATGTAATATCAACCACTTTAACACCATAGTAGCGTGTATCTACGCCCCTTTTAACACCCCTTCCCCACCAGATGCATAGATACACGCACCCCCGCTGCTACCACCGCTGTCCGCACTCCCGCACTCCTGCATGCCGCCACCCGCTCACCCAGAGATCAGTGAATGTGAAAAAACGTTCGTTGATCTAAGCCCCCCAGTAATGATCACCTGCTTCTATGAGAAGCAGCGCGATCATTGCGAAAAAAAAGTTTCCCAGCCTCATTGCACTTCCTGTAAGCGTACTTCCTACGCTTACAGGACACATGCACAAAAAATTACTGTGGCCATCTTGTGGCCAAATAGTAAAACTACACCCACAATATTTTTCATACATAAATGCATAGTGTTATATTATAAATTAACTTATAATAAATCCCACACTCCCCATTTTTTGTTTTTTTTTTGTAATAAAAAGAAAAAAAATTACAATAAAAAAAATACATAAATAGTTACCTTAGGGACTGAACTCTTTAAATATTTATGTCAAGAGGGTATAACACTGCTACTTTATAAACTATGGGCTTGTACCGTACTTTTCGCCGTATAAGACGCACTTTTTCTCCCCAAAAAATGGGGAGAAAAAGTCCCTGCGTCTTATACGGCAAAGGCAGGGAATCTCCGACTTACGAACACCCGCCGATACGATCCGCAACCCGCCGTCGGGGATTCCCTGCCTGTGCATCCTCCTGTGGCCGTCTCCTCCTTCCCGCCTGCTTGCCCCCCTCCTCGTGTCCCCTGTGTGTGTGCCCGGGCCCCCCTGTGATTGAAAAGCGGCAGCTCTTACCTCCTCCATCTTGCCCGCGGCGATTGAAGACATCCGGCTTCTGTGGGCGGCTTCCTCTAGTGCCGGCTTGTAATGACGCGTCATCGATGATGCGTCATTACAAGCCGGCACTAGAGGAAGCCGCCCACAGAAGCCGGATGTTTTCAATCGCCGCGGGCAAGATGGAGGAGGTAAGCAGCTGCCGCTTCTCAATTAGGGGGGGCCCGGCGAGCACACACACGGGGGGACACGAGGAGGGGGGCAAGCAGGCGGGACCCGGCGAGCACACACAGGGGGACCCGGCGAGCAAACACAGGGGGGACCTGGCGAGCAAACACAGGGGGGACCCGGCAGACATTAGGACACATGGGGGCAGACAGCAGCACACTGGGGGCAGACAGCAGGACACATGGGGGCAGACAGCAGGACACATAGGGGCAGACAGCAGGACACATGGGGGCAGACAGCAGGACACATGGGGGCAGACAGCAGCACACTGGGGGCAGACAGCAGCACACTGGGGGCAGACAGGAGGACACCATTTGGGGGAGGTCATGTACAAGACGCTCCTGAGATATGGACGCACCAGGTTTAGTTTATTTTTTTTTTCCCTGGATTTTGCCCTCTAAACCTGGGTGCGTCTTATATTCCGGAGCGTCTTATACGGCGCGAAATACGGTAATTAGGGATGGACGCAAAACTGAAAAAAAATGCACCTTTATTTCCAAATAAAATATTGGCGCCAAACATTGTGATAGGGACATAATTTAAATGGTGTAATAACTGGGACAAATCGGCAAATAAATGTCATGGATTTTAGTTACAGTAGCATGCATTATTTAAAAACTATAATGGCTGAAAACTGAAAAATAATGATTTTTTCCCACATTTTTTCCTATTTTCCATTTAAAACACATTTAGAATAAAATAATTCTTGGCATAATGTCCCACCTAAAGAAAGCCTAATTGGTGGCGAAAAAAACAAAATATAGTTCATTTCAGTGCGATGAGTAATGGTACAGTTATAGACGAATGAATGGAAGGAGCGCTGAAAGGTGAAAATTGCTCTGGTGCTCAAGGGGTAAAACGGGGCCTAATTCAGCTCATAAAAAAACATATAAAACCACCATAGAATAATCCTGTAAAAGAATCACTATGCACGCTTCGCACTAAATTGCACGTACGTGTCTAAATGTAATACAGGCATATCATAACTTGGCAGTCCAATCAGGTGATGCAGGCAGTCCCTCCGCGGCATCCCACTTAGCCTCCTGCTCCCGTTGGTATACCACTGCTGCAATAGGATCCACGGCCATCTCATTTCTTTGATACTCAGGGGTCTAATCCTGGAAAAAAAGGTGAGTGGACTCACCCTAAAAAGCCCTGTGCCGCGCATAGCGCGGCGTTCCAAAAAGATGGGCGTAGTCAAACATAATGTGGGCGTGGTCATGGGTGGGGCCAAATATACATGACCTTAGCAGTGATTTAAAAGGTCTGCCAGGGAAGTTTGAGCTCTGCCATAGTGTATCCCCCAAAAATAGATGTAATCTGACAGCATTTCACCAAAAAAACACATAATCTGGTAGAAGTTCCTCCAAAATACAGATAATATGGCAGTGGTTCCTCCAAAATAGACAATGTCGCAGCAGCAGTTCCCCCAACATACACATAATTTGGAAGCAGTTCCCCAAAATACGCAAAACCTGGCCGTGAGTCACCCAAAATACACGTAACACCCAAAAGACATAATCTGGCAGTAGTGGTCCCCCAAACATACACAATCTGGCAGCAGTTCCCCAAAATACATATATTCTGGCAGCAGTAGTCCCCCAAACATACACATTCTGGCAGCTGTTCCCCAAAATACATAACAGCGGTTCCACAAAAATGCAGATAATCTGACAGCAGTTCCTCCAAAATAGGTACCCCCAGCATAGGTAGCCAGGTCTATAAGTGTCCCCAGTATAAGTAGCCATGAGTATAGTAGTCCTGAGGTATATGTAGCCAGAGGTATAGTTGCCTAGTATATGTAGCCAGGGGTATATGTGCCCAGTATATGTAGCTAGAGGTATATGTCCCCAGTATATGTGCCCAGGAGTATATGTGCCCAGGAGTATATGTCCCCAGTATATGTAGCCAGGAGTATATGTCCCCAGTATATGTAGACAGGTGTATATATCCCCAGTATATGTAGCCAGGAGTATATGTCCCCAGTATATGTAGCCAGGAGTATATGTCCCCAGTATATGTAGCCAGGAGTATATGTCCCCAGTATATGTAGCCAGGAGTATATGTCCCCACTATATGTAGACAGGTGTATATATCCCCAGTATATGTAGCCAGGAGTATATGTCCCCAGTATATGTAGCCAGGAGTATATGTCCCCAGTATATGTAGACAGGTGTATATGTCCCCAGTATATGTAGCCAAGAGTATATGTCCCCAGTATATGTAGCCAGGAGTATATGTTCCCAGTATATGTGTAGACAGGTGTATATATCCCCAGTATATGTAGCCAGGAGTATATGTAGACAGGTGTATATATCCCCAGTATATGTAGTCAGGCAGCACAGAGAGGAGGGATTGGTGGGCACAGCGGGGAATGTCTCCTCCCCCCTCAGGGCTCCCCCTTCCTCCCTCTACCCCTCCAGAACTAAAATTTGTGGGAGCCTGACAGCAGCGTGACTTACCTCTTCCTTCCTGGTAAGCCGGGAAAGTAGTGATGTCCGGTTCATTTGAGCCGGTTCTTTCCTGTGAGTTCAGTGATCCGGCTCATCATACTGAATCAAATCAGTTCAGTGGAGGAGACAGGAACTGCAGCTGCAGTATTCAGCTGCAGTTCCTGTCTCATCCACTGAACTGATTCAGTTCAGTGTGATGAGCCGGATCACACAACTCACAGGAAAGATCCGGCTCAAATGAACCGGACATCACTACTTACTCAGCTTTTCGGACGAGAGTGAGGTAAGTTTCAACTCCCGCCTGCTGCCAGCTGCTCATTTGTTACTTTTGGAGGGGAGAGCGGGGGATGGAGAGCCCCAAGGTGAGGGAAGGAGGGGGAAAATGGCCCGCCTTCCCCACCGCTGCGCACAGCTCTCCTTCCACTGCGCTCTCTCCCTCCACAGATGCCAGGGTGGACGGAGTCCACTTTCTGAAAAAAGCAAGTGGACGTCGTCCACCTGCGTCCACGCCCCACTCGACCCCTGTTGATACTCATGACATGAAGATGCTCTGGCTCCGCCCATTCATCAACATCAATAACGAAGGGGAATGCTAAATTCAACTAGAAGCCCTGACTGGCCTGTATTCAGCTAATATCTGAGTATGATGCCTCCTAATTTGGTGGCTTTTATCCAACACTAAACGCCCTATCCTAACCAGGGATGGTCGTAGTCAGCCAACTTCGCTACGCTGGAACTACGCGTATTTTTACGCAAATACGCTTCGCAATCTATGGCTATGTAATCGGAAACTTCACTACGTTTGCATTTCGTAGACTACGTGTTTAATTACGCAAGCTTCGCGTAGTGCGAAGCATAGTTGATGCGACCGCTTATGCCCTTATGCGGAAAAATTTCCGCAATAATCTTCAACCTGTTTGCAAATATAAACTAATATACGCGTACATTCCACCTTCCAAAGCGGAATTGTATGCGTATAAAAGGGCAATAATATTTCTGCGCATGCGCAATGATCCGTATAGACGCAGTTACCGCACGCGTATTTGACTTCGCAATACATACGTCAACTACGCGTAGCGGGCGAAGCTTCGCATAGCGGGACTACGACTACGCGGAAATGCGTACGTGTAGTTCTTAAACTTCGTCTACGAACTACGATGCGTAGTTGCGTAGTTTACGAGCAACCCTGATCCTAACAGACCCTATGTCCAGTTTATGAAGATTTGGCAGATGTAGGGAGAAATGGCTATACATCTTGGTACTTGCATTTGCTACCAATGTTTATCAGTAGTTGCAGAGCCAGCACTTCATTATGGCAAACTGGTCAAATGCTAAAGGCCCCGTAAGGGCCCCCAAGTCTTTCTTCTTTTATTGGCATCACTAAAAGGGTACATAGGGTGCAGTGCACACTAGGTGTCACCATCATAGGGGTAACACCTGGTGATTTATGCAGGGTAAGCACAGTGGAGTGTAATATGGAAGTGGAGCATAAAACCCCCCTAATACCCCTATCTGGGGCAGATGTAGGGACAAAAGACCCACTAATAATGGTAAGGGGGGGGGGGGGGGGCTCAAATGCCACTGTCAGCAAGTATGTAGGGGGTCCCATATTCATTTTTTCTAAGGGCCCCATTTCACCTAAAACTGGCCTTGAGTATTGTTTAAAGTTAAATGTTAAATGAGAATACAGCCTTGTCTAAATCATGGCGGAAAGTTTTGCATGTGTGGAATTTTCCCAAAGCATGTCACTGTGATATGGATGAAGTTTGAATTTTGAAAAAAATTGGTCTACATAGGGAGCCACGTGGCATTGACAAATGCAGTGGATGTTGGTTATTAGCAGGCCATCATTTTACCTATTAAGAGGAACCAGTCTGTGTTTTGGTGGATCTTTCTTGGTTGGTTTGGTGAATGAGAAGGGAGGAAAAGGCCTTTATGAATAGCCATGTTTTCGTGAACATACTGCACATAAATGGTGGGTGTTGGTTGAATTCTAAACTAATGTCCCCGATCAGATTATAGGTCTTATTTACTGAGGTTCTCCTAGCTCAATGTTCTTGCATCCCCATGTAGTGTGTTGTCCCGCATTGCATCACACACATTGGGTAGGTTTACTGAGGTCCCCCGAGCCTGGAGAAACCCTTGCCTGGGTCGCATCAGATTTTTGCAAGGGTTGCAGAAAAGGTACGGCTGAGACTACAGGTGGCCAGTTAACGTGTCTGTGAAGTGAGGTTTCAGCAGGGACGTCCCCACCCTCCCCCGTTACATGGAGCACATCTCTGGACAGGCCCAGATTTACACCATAGGAGCCTATAGGCACAGTTGTCCTGGCACCTTAGACTCTGCCTTTCATGGACCTACAAAACCCTGCCGCACCACAAGTGTGCTGGTTGGTCCAGCTTTCACCTCTCCCTTACTTCCCCTGCTCAGTGTAGCCTGCTACACTACAGGTGCCCCTTAGTAGTAGGTAGCCAGAGGTACCCTCAGTTTCTGGCCCTGTCTCTGGACTCTCCCGGGGGTGACGGACAGGGTGATTGGTCTGGGAATTACTGGGAACAGTGAGCAGAGACTGGCATAGAAGTGGCAAGGAAGTCTGTTACTGCTGCACCAGGTATTGGGATTGTTTATTGCAAGATGTAATTTTTTTTTCAAGTATGCCTTTTGCGAAAAATACATTAAGAATTTTTTTTTATTATTTTAGTAAATGTAATAGCAAGACTTGCCCTGAACTGTGCCACTAAATATCTTTATAAATATCTTCATGAAAGTATTTTTTTACGTCTTCTATTGATTTGTGCTTCTTCTCACATCTCTTCCCAGCGTTGCTGTATCAGGTTTCACTCAGATTAATTATAACACAGATGGGACGATTAATGCAAGTACGAGCCTGTACACAATAACTGAATACTCATCCCCCATCTCCACACCTCAGGACCCAGGTAAGTGCCGTACAGAGGAGGATGGCATCACTGCCTGCCACGCTATGGTACATTGTGTGAACAGGGAAATACCTACCAGCCTGGGCCAGGTGAATGACTGAGCAGGGCCCGAACTATCGTATGTGTCTACCCAGCTTAATGCCTTTTTCTCTAACCGAGTCAAACCAAGGATGCTAAAAAGTGTAAAAAAACAACACCTAACAAAGGTGGTGAAAAAAAAACGATGTGTTCTCCGTCTTCCCCAATCTGCGGGTGTGGCACTCCTGTGAATTTTTGCAAAATGGATGTTTATTAAACGTCCTGTTTGCACTAATTAGTCCACAAACAGCCCTTTTTAAAATGTCCATTTTGCTTTAAGTTGTTAGTCAAATGTTTTTTTTATTGATTATGATAAACATAGGTAACTGCACAGTAAAGTACAATGCTTAGCACATTGACTATATAAATAATTTTGAACCAGGGGATACAGCATGGTGTATCACATCACCTGTTCCTTGATCCTATTCCCTCTCACCTCATAACTTACCTCTCTTTCATCATACCTGCCCTAAGGTCTCTTCCACTTTCCATCTCCACTGGTAATTTCCCTTCCACTTTCAAGCAAGTCCTGTACTCAACAAACCTCCCCTGGACCCCACCTCCCTCCCCAACTACAGGCCTATATCCCTCCTTTCCTTCTATTCCAAACTACTGGAGCAACAAGTCCACTTGGAATGTGTCAATCACCTCACTTCCAACTCACTGTTTGATTATCTCCAGTCTGGCTTCTGCCTCGGTCACTCCTTGGGTACTTCTAAAACTGAAGGTTTCTACTCTATTCTCATACTTCTGAATCTCTCCTTAGCTTTTGACCCAAACTTGACTAGCCTCTGCTTCTCAAAATCCTTTTCTTCATGGGCATCCATGGAAAACACTCCAATAATCCCTGTGACCCAAGCCTGTGGCGTAGGCATACTACTCTTTCATTCAAACCACACATCAGCCTCTCTATCTAATGTCTGTCATCTCAACCTAAAGAACATTTCTTGCTCCAGTCCATCATGAACTCTACAGCTCATCCATCTCTCCTCTTACTCTGATGCAAACCCACCGTTAGTCACTCTATTTGGCTGATGTTTTCATACGCACAATTATTGACACCTGGCAACATTACATTATGAGTGATAAGCAAGGATCTCCGGGGACTTGCTATGGATGATAAGGAGTGATCTCTCTGGGGACTTGCTATGGATGATGAGGAGTGATCTCTCCAGGGGCTTGCTATGGATGGTGAGCAGGAACCTCTCCAGGGACTTGCTATATGGATGATGAGCGGGGTTCATATGATGACTTGCTATGGATGATGAGGAGTGATCTCTACAGGGGCTTGCTATGGATGGTGAGCAGGAACCTCTCCAGGGACTTGCTATATGGATGATGAGCGGGGTTCATATGGGGACTTGCTATGGATGATGAGGAGTGATCTCTCCAGGGGCTTGCTATGGATGGTGAGCAGGAACCTCTCCAGGGACTTGCTATATGGATGATGAGCGGGGCTCATATGGGGACTTGCTATGGATGATGAGGAGTGATCTCTCCAGGGGCTTGCTATGGTTGGTGAGCAGGAACCTCTCCAGGGACTTGCTATATGGATGATGAGCGGGGTTCATATGGGAACTTGCTATGGATGATGAGCAGTGATCTCTGGGGACTTGCTATGGATTATCAGTGGTGATCTCTCCAAGGACTTGCTATGGATGTTGAGCAGGAACAGCTCAGGGGACTTGATATGGATGATGAGAAGTAACCCCCGGGGACTTAATATGGATGATGAGCAGGGATCTCTGGAGACTGGTAGTGGATGATGAACAGGGATCTCTCTGGGGACTTGCTATATGAATGATGAGCGGGCTTCGTCCGGGGACTTGCTATGGATGATGAACAGTGATCTCTGGTGTCTTGCTATGTATGATCAGTGGTGATCTCTCCAGGGACTTGCTATGGATGATGAAAAGGGATCTCTCTGGGGGCTTTCATTGCTGAGGACTCATCTGGGAGTTTCTGGAGGGAGCTGTGATGTTTATCTGTGCTGTAGTTTCAGGTGTGATTGCTGGCGCTGTGGTTGGAACCATTCTGGGTGTCCTCGTGATCGTGGCTGTCGGGCTTTTCATCTGGTGGAAGAGACGGTAATAAGATATTTGTATTGTGTTATATGTAGCATGTTTGTTGAGGGGACAGCAGCCAGTGGTTCTGTCAAGTTTGTTGGTCATCGAGATATCGCAGGCTGTTACTGCCGCTCACCCGATTGACCACTTTGACCCGAGATTTTCCAGCTTGCTTGATCGAATATGTATGACTGATCTTAGTAGCACCCGCGAGGTAACTGACACTTTGCTACTTAAATGGATCAGCTTTGATTTGCTAATCCCAACTCTGCCTCCTGGGTGGAGCTAATCAGCGTATCAGGAGAATGCTGGGTTGAGTTTTGATTTGTCACCCCGCTCCTGACTGTTGGTTGGCAATGCTGATAACTGGCTTTAGGCCGATAGTTTCTCCTCTGAGAAGCAGTGCTATTGTTGCTCTGTTTTATTCTGTATAGGTGAGTTTCTGGTTTACGTGTTGTTGTTCGGTAATATTGTTTCTAATTCTGTAGAATAATTCCCTGTTACACACGTAAAGCAGACACCCATAGAATACTTCTTCTGAACTGTGCTGACATGAGAACCTTGTTGGGGAATGTACACCTGAGTGCATACATATGAAAACGACGCCAGTAGACTTGGGCGCAGGGTACAGCCGGTATATGGCTGATCCTGTTTCTGCACAAGTCCGGGCCGTTTTAATTACTAGTCCCCCTCCAGGCCGCCATGGATAGTGGGGAATGATATAATTCGGCTTCCAGCGATTGCTGGAGGCCGAATTATTGTGTTTTTGAAGCAACGTTGGCTCCGTCTTCTGACGGCGCCGACGTTACTCACTGAGTGCCGCTATAGACTGATTGCCATTATAGTCTATGGCGGCGCTGGCTGCGCCCAAATCTAGCAGTGCTGAAAAGCACTGCTCCGACCTGAGTAGTTAAGCTTCAGTAAACAGCACTGAGAGGGATGGGTTGCAATGAAGGAGCTTGTATCTGGGATAGTCCATCCCTCCAGGGAAGAGCTGTGTGCAATCTCCTCTTTTCTCCTCACACTGGACGGCAGCATTACACCTTTGCAGAGCATAAACATGAGGGGGCTGTACCCTCACAGGAAGTGGGGTAAAAGTAGGGAGGGGCTTATACTCCTGCGCACTTCGGCATTACTGCTATAGTGGTGCCTAATTTCAGCGCTCAGCAATGAGCGCCATATACTGAAACCACCTGCTTCGCAACCAAATAGCCACCCCCATCCAGATACATAGATATACGGGGTCATTTATGACTCCTAACTTATTTGCCATAAAAGATTAAATAATAATGAAATAAAGAAACAATTTTAAATTATGTGAATTAAAGTGTACCTGAGATAAAATACATCTCAGGTACCATACTTACCCGGGCTTCCTTAAGCCCCCTTGTGGCCGCTCGTCCCTTGCCGTCTCCCCGGGTGGCTCCTGTCCCCTGCAGTATGGCCCAGTAGCCTGGCCAAATCATCATGCATTCCTCATGCTTGTGTGGCCAGTCAGGTGGGAGAGCACGCCTGGCCGGGTATGCACAACGAAGCACGATTTGGTGACAGGAGATGGTGAGGGACTGAATGGCCTCAAGGGGGCTTAAAGAGGAACTCCAGTGAAAATAATGTAGTAAAAAAAAGTGCTTCATTTTACCATAATTATGTATAAATGATTTAGTCAGTGTTTGCTCATTGTACAATCTTTCCTCTCCCCGATTTACATTCTGATATTTATTACATGGTGACATTGTTACTGTGGGCAGGTTATGTAGCTGCTACTAGCTGTTTTGGCTGTTAGAGAGAGCTGTAAACAGCTATTTCCTGTCTGTGAACATTGTTACATTGTGGCAGTTTGCCCAGAGTACCGCGGTCCCAGAGCTTCTTGTGGGATGGGTTTCAGCACAAAATCAGTCATACAGCACCCCCTGATGGTCTGTTTGTGAAAAGCATCATATTTCTCATGTAAAAGGGGGTATCAGCTACTGATTGGGATAAAGTTCAATTCTAGGTTGGAGTTTCTCTTTAAGGAAGCCCCGGGTAAGTATGGTATCTGAGATGTCTTTTATCTCAGGTACACTTTAAATCCAGCATCACAGTCCACAATATTTTCCAAACAGTCTATGTTTCTGTATTTCTCTCCTCCTGATAGCAGAACATTGGCTGCCGTCTTCCCTGTCTCCTGACCGCTGTAAACTTACCAGTAGATCTGTCACCTACATATTTCAGTTTGCCAGCAGGGCTTCCTATTGGTCTGTTTGTCTTGACCAGTCGTATTCATACAGGGCATGGCTATAAGTACATAGAAACTCTGGCATGGGGTATTTGTATGCATTATCAACCTCCCCCATTGCTAAATTCTGCTAGATATATATATATATTTACCCTGAGGGGAAATTCCTGCCTTGTCTTCATCTGTTTCTTCTGTTGCAGGAAAGGGGAGACGAGGAAAGACCCCACCACTGACCCCACCACAGATATGAGGTACTTTTGCTCATCTCTCCGGTACATTATACTTCTTTTACGTTTTATTTCCTACAAGCAGTAAAGCAAAGAGGAGTGCTGACATCATAGACTGATTTAACTGGGGAGGATTTATCCGGCAATTAATCAGCCATTCCCATGATGTAACCTGCTACATCCACGGCCAATGGCAGCTTCTAATATCATCCTGCTCAACATCTCAATCTATACATCAAGTTTCAGCTGCATCTCTATCAAGCAACTCTGAGGACCCGGAGACTTGGAAAACAAAGCTCAGTAGCAAATAGAAAGCAGTATTCTATTCAATAAGCCTATTCACTAACTTACACCACCACAACTTACAACATACATATAAAGTGCATAGCTCCCAACTGTCCCTCTTTCAGAGGGACAGTCCCTCTTTGGGAGCCCTGTCCCTTTGTCCCTCTTTCCTCCTTTGTCCCTCTTTCAGGACTTTGTCCCTCTTTCTATGTAAATATATATATTTCTCTACTAAAAATGTGTTTGACTCTAAACTTTATTCCCATCCTTTAAATTGATATATTACTAATTTTAAAATGTCAATATGAAGGAAAATGAACCAGGATAGAAAGGACCAGTGTGGTTTGTATTATAAAACAATATATTTTTCTTATGAAATCTTTATGGTATGTGTGACTAGGGGTGTGATGGGGCGTGATCAGGGGTGTGACAGGGGCGTGGCTTAAGTGTCCCTCTTTCTCATCTCAAAAAGTTGGGAGGTATGAAAGTGATTGTTTTGCCTCTGCTAATTTTCCTCATTTATGTATTTACTCAGTTTGGTCCACTTGGTTTTTATAAATTTCTACATTTTTGTTGCATAGCTCTTCTTTGTTTGAGATACTTTGTTTTGTATTTCTCTCTTTTAGGACCTCACAGGTGATGACCACGGAGACTTTTATCCAGCACTTTGACGAGCAGGAAACCTACGCCAACCTGGGATTTATAGAGGAGTTCAAGGTAGGTCACAGCACAGAGATAGCAGTGGAGTATTGCGCCATGTCAGCCATCAGTAAAAGCAGGAACTTTTGAATCAGGATTACACCATTATTTGGCTAACTTTAACCACTTCAGCCTACAGCGTTGAAAATCTTAAGCATCCGAGCAATGTTCACCTCCCATTCATTCGCCAATAACTTTATCGTTACTTATCACAATTAATTGATCTATATCTTGTTTTTTCCGCCACTAATTAGGCTTTCTTTGGGTAGTACATTTTGCTAAGAGCCACTTTACTGTAAATGCATTTTAACAGGAAGATTAAGATAGAAATGGAAAAAAAACATTATTCCTCAGTTTTTGGCCATTATAGTTTAAAATTAATACAAGCTACAGTAATTAAAACCCATGCATTTTATGTGCCCATTTGTCCCGCTTATTACACCATTTAAATTACGTCCCTATCACAATTTATGGCGCCGATATTTTATTTAGAAATAAAGGTGCATTTTTTCAATTTGCGTCCATCACTATTTATAAGCTTATAATTTTAAAAAAATTAATAAGATACTCTCTTGACATGTATATTTAAAAAGTTCAGACCCTTAGGTAACTATTTATGTAGTTTTTTTTTTTAATTGTAATTTTTTTTATTTTTTTTTAAATACAAAAATGTATTTGGGTAATTTTAATTTGGGAGGTAAATAGCTAATTTTAGATGTAATATAATGTATTTTTTTATTTAATTTAGGTATGTGGGTGCAGTTTACTATTTGGCCACAAGATGGCCACATTCAAAAAATTCCTAGATGCGAACGATCTCGCATCTAGGAACTATAAGAAGAAGGTGATGTTTCCTGGGGGCAGAAATACCGCGCTCTCTGATGAGAAAGCGTCGGCATTTCTGCCGGAGACTTAGATCGGTGAATGGGAATTATATTCCCATTCACTGATCGGGGGGCAGCGGGAGGCAGCGGGAGCGCGCGCGGGCACGCGCCCGATCGCGCCCACCACACGGCTGCAGCAGCAGTGCCCATCTGGACGGATATATCCGTCCAGATAGGGCGAAGTGGTTAAAAGGTTTAGCGATAGGGAGAGTTATCTTGCTGAGAATGAAGGAAACAGAAGGATAAGTGTTACAGCAAATCTGCTCATGCGTTAAAACGTGCATGTGTAAAAAAAAAAAAAAAAGTAAACATTACTGAGCATGTGCAAACAGTCTAATGCAGCTAAAAACGTGCATAATGCATAGCATGCAGCACTTTCATTTAACGTGCAGCGTTAAGACACCAACGCAACGTGTGCACTGTGAACAGCCCATTGATTTTTCATTGCTGTAAGTTATTGTGCATCACATGTTGTTGTAACGTGCGACTTTAACGTCGCACTGTGAAAGAGCCCTAATTTTGTCAGTTAATAGTGAAAAATACACACTGTAGCATTTATTTCCGAATCAAATATCCTCACCATAAATTGTGACAGGAACATAGTTTTTTTTGTAATGAAGGATAGAAATAGCTAAACAAAATTTGTGCTAGAAACTAGACTACACTAGAAACTTGCTGCAGGGATGTTGCTGATTGGTCTGATTTTCCTGGGGGCTTGGTCTGTGCTCTAATCCTGCTATATAAGCCCTGGACATTCAGTTACTCGCTGCCCATTATAGCTATCAGGTCCCTGAGCACTGAACCTTGCTTTGCTACTCAGTCTAGTTAAAGTACTATGCAATGGATGCGATATATATATATATCCTTAGTTAGTATTGTATATTGTATTATTGTGATTGTTCTCTGTGTATGACCCGGCAAGCCCTCCACTTTGATTAAAGTCTCATCCCTCTGTACTACTGTCATCTAAAACTCGATATTGACCTCGGCTAGCCTAATGACCCTGTCTCTGCCTAATCCTTAACTGTTCCTCAGCCATCTGACCTATGTGTATGACTTTGGCCTGTATAACGTTTTCGCACCTGTCTTAGCCTACTGTACTTTAGCCATCTGATTACCAGTGTATGATCCTAGCCTGTTATTGACCTTGCTCTGCCTCAGTCCCTGTGTACCACATATGTCTGACTTCACGTGTATGACCTCAGTTGATGATCTGACCTCGATTATCATATATTCAGTGTACACTTCATAGCCTGCATCAGCCAGCATTCCAGTCATCAGCTTCTGCGCATGCCTCTCGCGATCACACTCCCACTGCCAGGGCATTCTGCGCATGCACATCTATTACGGAGCTGACAGCGGGAGCCAGGAGAAAACTGGAACTGCAGTCAGAGACATACATACTTCTAGGAGCTGGAAGAAGCCCCAGGTAAGTAAAGCTGCATATACTTTGTTTACCTCAGAAGTCCTTAAAGTGAACCTCCGGACTAAAAATCGACTCAGCAGCACTGAAAAGGCTTGGTGTTTCTTTAACAGTTTCACAGCATCAGAACTTTGTTTCTCTAAGGCCCCGTTCACACTTGCGGTTCTCTGCCAAACGGACCGGATGACCTGACCGGATCCGTACGGTTCTGATCCGGATCCGATCCGGATCCGGTCAGTTTGCATCAGGTGTTCATCAGGATGCGATCCGGATCCGTTTGGCAAAAGATAGTAGAAAAGGAATAAAAATGTTGGGGTCTGGGAGGTCAGCAGAAGGTGGACCTGTGGAATCAGGCCCTCCGCTGTTTAGCACTCACCTCCACCTCCGACATACTGCCAACATCTCCAGCACGTTTAAAATCACTGCTGCTCCACTCCAAAATGCTTGCCCATGTGTCCCCATCCAAAATCGCCGCTTCAATACGCATAGGAAGTGGGGTAGAACATCCGGATTTTTAGCCAGTGTGTTGTGCGCTCTCCGGTTCTCATTGGTTTGTATTGGCCGGATGGTGCAGTCCGGCTCCACTCCGGATACGGCTGCCGGAGGAGCCGGACCAAAAAATAGCGCATGTTGGGTCTTATGCCGGAGTCCGGATCCGGTCCGGACGAAACGGACGCATGTGAACGGACGCATAGGCTTTCATTGCTATGCCGTGCGTCCGTTCCATCCGTTCTGCATGCGGTCCGGCTCCGGCACGGCGATTCCGGACGGCGACCGCTAATGTGAACCGGGCCTTATACAAGCCTCATTTTTAGTGGCACAGAAGAAAACTGCCCAGGCAGTTTTCCCCTGATGCTGTGCAAAGCATGATGGGATTTCTGATGTTGTTCTCGTTCTGCTGTTTTGGTGCATTTTTTTATTTTTTATTTTTTTACATTTTGAATTTGACATTTGAAGCCTAGTGTGTGCAGCTGGGAGGGGTTATCAGGACACAGGGCAGTTGGAACTGTGTCTCCTGCTCCTTGTCACCTCCTTTCAACCAAAAAGATAGCTGCCCCCATGACAAAGATGGCAGCCCCCATGAATCACAAACATTTGCCTGTTCTTTTAAAACAGGGTGGGTAATAGATTTTATTACCTATCTATTCAAATTAACATAACTAATGTAACTTAATAACAGTATGTTTGTTTAGGCTGAAGTTCTCCTTTAAACACATACAAAGTGTGCCCCTCCAATGTCACTTTAAACAAGTGCACACTACACTGGCACAGGGCGCACAGTCACAGCAAACAGAAACATTTACGATCACTCGGCAGTGCAGAACTCGCAGGCCAGCAGTTCTGAGGAGAGAGATTGAGGTTCACAATTTTTGTAATCCAGCTGAAATAGTCCTCCTGAAGTCCACTCGGCTTGTACAATCCAGACTCCACCAACCTCACAGGTTTTTCCCAGTTCTGATCTGGCAGCAGTATTCTCCCACCAGGGTCAGCAGCAGCAGCTCAGGGTGAAGAAATCTGTGTTACAGGATCCCTTCTTAATACTTAGCAGTCAAATGGCAGTGTTCTCCCCAGACATTTTTTTCCAGCCGGGTGGCATGAAAAAGTAGCCGGGTGGGGCAAGATGATAGAATGCAGGGCCGGTGCTTCTCTGCACAAGTCTGCTTATAGTATAGCAGGGGGTGAGCCGATGACTGCCGGGTGGTCACCAAAACTAGCCGGGTGGAGCACCCGGCTAAAAGAGCCTGGGGAGAACACTGAATGGGGGCCAGTCTGATGGATTTAGGCCGGAAAAATCAGTTCCAGGTAACTCCAGAACTCTCTCATAGGCTGACCACACACCAGCCACTCTCCAGCGTGGGGAATATTGTCAGCAGAAGGGAGAGTGTCATCATTTAATAAAATGGGGTGATAATGAAAAACGTCTATATGATTTTCTAGCATTATACCGTCTCTCTTCAGCGTCTACAGATTTGAGTGACCGGGTAGCATTGTAGCTGTGTGCTGTGACCAGACTGGCATATATTGTATGCCATGACATCTTTTTTCACCCATATCTAGGAATTAGAACATGCCGGCTCCGGGCAGCTAAAGACTGCGGCGGAACACCCCGAGAACCGGAAGAAGAACCGCTACGCAAATGTCCTTCCGTGTATGTACAGTATTCGTCTTGGCATCTATTCAGTTACCTTTTCTCTTGAGTCTTCTCACTGGAGTTGTTTTCAAACCGTATCAATAAAATACCTTTTAAAACCCCAGGAAGAAAAAAAAAAAATTCAAAATAAGTTTGACATTCCTTTTTTTTTTAATCTACTTTTTTTTAGTATTTTTGGAACTGAACTCAGAACATCCTCTCTGCTCTAAAAGATACACAACAGCATAATAACCTTTACAAAAAAAACAGCTGATAAAAATCCTAAAACAAATCTGCCGTGGCCTCAATTCACTAAGCTTTATTAAACACTTTATCAAAGGTTTGATAATTTACCTTGTGGGTAAAATCTAATTTTAAATTCACTAAGGTGTTATATTTATTGAACGATTTATTGATAAAACATTCAATACATAAATAATACCTTAGTGAATTCAAAATTAGATTTTACCCATGAGGTAAATTATCAAACATTTGATAAAGTGTTTGATAAAGCTTCACGATTTGAGGCCAGTGTGTCTACTTACTGCTTTCATGGAAGCAGACATATTGTTAACATCCTGTGCTTTCAAATATGCATATCTGCCATCTTTGCCATGGCAGCCATGTGACACAGGGGAGAAATCAAATTACAACTTGTTATTAGATACAGATGAGGGGGGAATTAGACAGACCAAACTCTCTAAACACATACAGGGTGCATTTCTCTGTGTTTTCCTTCTGCCCTGCGCAAGAGTTCAGGTCCACTTTAAGGAAATAACTTGTGGTTGTGGACTGTTTCCAGTTTTAGGATTAGCAGTTATGTGCAGACCGGATGGTTGAGCTGTGTTTAATCATTATTTTGGAATACAGTTTAATATTACTATTAATTTATAGAAGTATAATTCACATGATTTGTTCTTTGATTTTTTTTTTCTTTACTGTTTTTATATAGATCATTCATTATTAATAGTTACTGTTATTTAAAAGAGTACCCATGTTGAGCACCAACCAACCATTTATCCATCACTATTACAATCTTTCTCCAATTTGTATTGTGTATTTTGTATTTTTCTTTTTGCTCCACATTAGATGATATTTCCCGTGTTCGGCTTTCCAATAATGGGGTTTCTACAGGCGATTACATCAATGCCAGCTTTATCCCGGTAAGTAGCTAAATAACTATTATTATTATTCATTTATAAATCCGCAGCATATGTTGTGGCGCTGTACAAAGTAAGAAACAGACATGGGGTAGAAAACCATGCAGACAATGGTGTATACCAACGTACAAAATACAGAATTGGTAATAACAGTGACAAAAGTAACATGATGCATAAAATGTATAACTAATTCCACAACACAATAATAATTGCAGTATTTGTATAGCGCCTTTCTCCTGTCGGACTCAAAGCGCTTGCGAGGCAGCCACTAGAGTGCACTCAGTAGGCAAGGCTCTCTCACAAAAGGGTGAGAGAGCCCTGCCCTTGTAAGCTTACAATCTAAAGGCATAAGGAGGAAAGGTGGGGTAGTATACCAGGGTCGGACTGGGCCACAGTAGTACAGTTTTTTCCCTCGGTGGGCCCCCCCTCCAGGTCTCTGGTGCCCCCCCCCCCCCCCTCCTTGTCTGATAGAGCTCCAATTGCTGCCTGCAGCACAAAAATTCTCTTCTCAGTGCTGTAATCACTCATGCTGAGAGCAGTGGCGTAGCTAAGGAGCTGTAGGCCTCAATGCAAATTTTACAATGGGGCCCCCCAAGCACTCTATACATAACAATTGATATGACGCACCGAAACCTGCCAATGGCAACTACAGTGTCAGAGGTGCAAGAAGGGGGTGGGAAATAGCTTGTTAATGATTACCACTGTTCAAAGTATCTATAGAAGTGATTATCATGAGCACAGGACCAATAGAGAGGTAATACTGTAGTTGAGGGAGGGCCCAAGGGCCCTGATGCGGTCGCAACCTCTGCAAAGTAGGACATTACTTTATATTGAAGGAGGGGACTCTATGCAAAGTTTTGCTGGGCAGCAGTGTCTCTGAATTACAATGCTGCTAAGATCACGCACATTTGGCCCTGTCCATAATACATCATGACCACGCCCACCTTCCGGTGCATGGTCACACCCTTTGTTCACCGCAATCATGGGATGTGTGGGCCCCAGGTTGAAATTTCTTTGGTGGGCCCCCAGTGTCCCAGTCCGACCCTGTAGCATACAATATTAATACCTACAGTAGAGGCAGTGTGTTTTTAGATGATCTAGTAAGGAATGCAACTTGGCCAGAGATCAAAGGGAGAATTGCCCAAGGTAGAGTATATGTTTGTCAGAAAAAAATATGTTTTGAGGCATTTCAAAGGTTCAAGAGTAATGGATGAGTTGTGAAAGGAGATTCCAAAGTAGGGGGGAAGCACGTGAGAAATCTTGTAAACGTGAATGCAGAAAGGTGATTCTAGAGGAGGGAAAAAGAAGATTGTGTGCAGATCTGAGATTGCGGTTGGGTTGGTATCTGGAGACTAGTGAGGAGATGTACAAAGAAGGGAGATTGTGGAGAGCTTTGTAGGTTAGGGTTAAGAGTTTGAAATTGATCCTCTCGCTACTTGGCAGCTAATGAAGAGCTTGGCAGAGAGGAGCAGCAGAGGAGGAGTGAAAAGTTAAATGAGATGAGCAGCTGAGTTCAGTACAGATTGGAGGGGTGCCAGACTGTTGGTATTCCACAAAGCAGTATAGTACAATAGTACAATAGTCCAGAGGAGATATTATAAGAACATGTACTAACATTTTAATTGTGTCCTGAGTGAGAAACAGTTGGATGCAAGATGTTTTTGAGTTAGAGATGACAGGAGCTTTTAGAGAGAGAATGTAAGGAATAAAAGAGAGAGGGGAGTCAAACATTACCCCTAAGCACCATGCTTGGTGAACAGAAGTCACAGGGATGTAATTAACATTTATTGTTACATCCGGCAGAGAGGTGGAGGAGACTGTGTATGGTTTGTTCTGTTTTTCTTATATTACGTTTTTAGAAGTGAGAGGTCATGAAAGAGGATATAGCAGACAAGCAGTCAGGAACACATTTGAGGCAAGAGTTAAGGTCTGGGGCCGAAAAGTACAGTTGTGTATCATCTGCATAGAAGTGCTGTTGAAAACCAAATGAGTTTATTAAGTTTCCAATACCTTGCATGCAGATGAAAAAGAGGTTAGGGCCAAGAAAAGAGCCTTGAGGGACCCCCACAGACAAAAGATGTAATCATAATATTTGTCACACTGAAGGACTTCCTTACATTTTACTGTATTATGGTTATTCCTTCCACAGGGCTACAGCTCCAACAAAGAATTTATCGCAGCCCAGGGCCCCCTCCCCGGAACCATCGCTGATTTCTGGTGTATGATTTGGGAGAAGGAAGTCCATGTCATTATCATGTTAACAAAATGTATTGAAACTGAGATGGTAAAACTTTATCTTGGTACTTTTTTCTACAGTTTAAACTGTGTATACTCGTACCTCTGTATTGGCTGCTCTGGTCATTATCTTTTGTTTACATCTAGTAGATGTAGGGACAACCCAGCCCCAGGTAACAGCAAGCACTTATCTCCAAGCAGAAGAGGGGGGAAATGGCATAACCTTGTAAATACTGTAAAAGTTAAAATCTATAATGTTGTCATGGTGACATGTTAGAGCCAGTTTATAAAGGTGGCAGAATGAACAATGCTTTTCAGGAGATCAGCTGATTGCCCTGTGTATATAGGTGGTGATCAGCTTATATTTTACTCTTAACCACTTCAGCCTTCAGTCGTTTTCACTTTATGCATCCGAGCAATGTTCACCTCCCATTAATTAGCCTATAACTTTATCACTACTTATCACAATGAACTGATCTATATCTTGTTTTTTTCCGCCACCAATTAGGCTTTCTTTGGGGGGTACATTTTGCTAAGAGCCACTTTACTGTAAATGCATTTTAACAGGAAGAATAAGAAAAAAAAAAGGGAAAAAATGCATTATTTCTCAGTTTTCAGCCATTATAGTTTTAAAATAATACATGCCTCCATAATTTAAACTCACGTATTGTATTTGCCCATATTTCCCGGTTATTACACCGTTAAAATTATGTCCCTATAACAATGTATGGCGACAATATTTTATTTGGAAATAAAGGTGCATTTTTTCCGTTTTGCATCTATCACTATTTACAAGTTTAGATAAAAAAAAATATAGAAATATTTCATCTTTACAATGATATTTAAAAAGTTTAGACCCTTAGGTAAATATTTACATGGTTTTTTTTTATTATTTACATGTTTTTTTTTTTATTATTAAACTTTTTATTTGGGTATTTTTTGGGAGGGTGGGATGTAAACAGTACTTTTAGAATGTAAATGTGTGTTGAGTTTAATTTTTTTTACTTTTAGTTGTAGTTTTACTTTTTGGCCACAAGATGGCCATGAGTTTGTTTACATGACATCACTCTAAGCGTAGCATACGCTTAGAGGGACGCACGGGGGACGCAACAGCCAGAAAAAGCGGAGCTTCTGAGAGAAGCTGTCGCTTTTTCTGCGGGGGAGAGGAATCAGTGATCGGGCACCATAGCCCGGTACACTGATTCGTGGGCTAACGATCCGCGGCCGGGAGCACGCATGCACGCGCGCGATCGGCCGCGGGAGCGCGTGGACGCGCACATGGCCTCCTGGGTGTAGCTAGTACGTCCAGGAGGCCAAAGTAGTTAAAGAGAACCCGAGGTGGATCTTTGGGGGGCAGATGGGACAGTGACAGATGCATGTTGTCTGCTTAATAACATGTCTCTGTGTCACCACACCGCCACTCTCTGCTTCCCCCACACCACGCTATAGCCCCCTGAGTTTAGAGACAAGATTTGGCGCTAACTCAGAGGTAAACACAGTGGAGAGGAATTCCCTGTTCAAAATGCCAGACAGGGGCATTCCTGCAGGGTTTCCTGAGCTGCCATTGGATAGACCCCTCCCCCTGGCCGCGCCCCCTGCCGCTTCCCCGCCTCCCTGCACGCTATGAGAGACACACAGTCTCTCAGTGCAGCGCCGTGAACCAGAGGTCACATATCTTCCCCCCCCCCCTTACCTGCAGAGGAAGGAGCTGGTGCAGATGTCCTCTAACAACCCCCCCCCCCCCTTTCCCCAGGAAGCAGAATCACTCACCTCTCACCAGGCTTCCTCTGTCAGCCGCCGCTGCACATTGCTCTCTCCTGCTGGTGATTCCCCTGCATGTGACTCGCCGGTAACATGCCAGCAAGTTACATGTGAGGGAGACGTGAGCAGGAGAAAGTAAAGCACGCCGACGGCTGACAAAGCAGGGACAGAGGACGCGTCGGCGCTGGAAGCCTGGTGAGAGGTGAGTGGTTCTGCTTCCTCTCTCTGGGGAAAGAAGGGGGGGAGGGGGGTCAGATCGGTTGGTGCGGCAGCTGAGCTGATTGATCCAGACGCTACCCACCTCGGGAAGCCGCCTACTACTGCCAGCTGCAGGCTCATTCCAAGTAGTGAAGGGAAGGCTGAGGACTTTGCGGAGCTGGTGACAAGTGTAGTCAATTTATCACCACCCGCCGCCCCTCAGCTGCTGGTGCATTCTGTCACCCTAGGAACAGGCCTTAAGGGCCTTCCCCCAAATCCGGCCCTGGTTTTCCTGTTAGAAGCCCCAATAGCTTGGCCAGTCGGGGCGTACTGCACATGCGCGGCCCACCTGCATGTGTGCACGCCACTGTGTGCTCCTGTGGCCTGAAGTGCCCAGGGGGGGGGGGGCATGCACAGCCGCACTGTGCATGCACCGACTGGCCCCAACTTGCCAAACTTATGGGTCTGATAACGGGAGAAGGAGAAGGTGGAGGAGGACAGCATGGGAGCGATCGGTGCGAAGGGGGCTGGAGGAAGCCCCAGGTATGTATAAATATTTTATTATTACTTCTCTCTAGTACACTTTAAGACCGTGATGTCTGCCAACAGACCCCACCCATTGGGATACAGAATTGTCTGTTGGGTCACTGCTAGGTATCATGGGAAGTGTATACCTGTGGCCAACAAACACATGTGACAGGAGGGAGGGGAGGGCAACATACACCATAGAAGGTACAAATGGCGCCTGGAGGAGCCCTGTTAAAAATGGCTCAGTTTCAGGTGGCGATGTTAACAGCCGTGATTAGAGTCTATAAACAATTTGGGCACCCAGAGGTGCCTAAGGTTGATAGCTGCTATTTGCCGGTTTATCCACTTATAGCCATTGCAGGTAAAACTTCAAAAATCAGAATATTGTATCATAATTAAGTAGTAGAATATTTGTAATTGTACCACTATTCTACTAGTGACTTTTTTTTTACATGTTTACGTACGCCCCTCCCTGAATGTCTGCTAGTGGATAGTGCAGCAGGACTGTCAAAACTATTTTAACTGCTTTCAGACCGGCGCGGTTGAAATCTACGTCCTGCTTGTGGCTGCGCGACTCTGACAGGATGTAGATTTCAACATCGCCACCGCGTGGTCCCGCCACTCCTGCCACTTTATCCCTGCCGCAACTCACTCGCTCTGCCATCAATATGACGGCAGAGCTCTCTGAGCTAGTCAGGAGCCAATTTAATTGTGAGACAATCGCATTGGCTTACATTGAGTGACAGCATCAAGTACAAATGAAAGCAGCTCCTTCCCATAGCACAGAGCTCTGCCGTCATAGCGACGGCAGAGAGAGCGGTCTGCAGGGATGGAGGAGAGGCATGACAGGGTGAGAGCGGCAGGTATGTGCGGCGATTCGTCGGGAGGCGCCGTTTTGCAGTACTAGCAGTCTCTGGTCCTGAAGGGGCCAGAGACTGCTGGAACAGAACCAGGTATCTGTTAGTGTTACTTTTTAAAAGTTTTAAAGTCAATCTTACTAGTGCAGGACCAGGAATAGGGATTTGTGTAGGAGGCCAGGATTTGTAAATATATTTTGTATGAATGTCGATTTGGTTACTGAAGCGGTGATTTTGTCTTCCAGGTGAAGTGTGAGGAATACTGGCCGTCCAGCAGCTCCAAAATGTACGGGAACCTATCTGTGTCAATGACCAGCGAGACTGTCGATCCAGACTGGACAATTAGGGACTTCAAAGTGACCAATGTGAGTGTTTAGGATGGCTCAGTGTAGTCCTAGTCAGAGCAGGATCATCCACCAGGCAACTTAGGCAGGTGCTTATGGCCTAGTGGGCATCAGGGGGCCCACTTTCCCCATTCTTTGACCTCCCTTCAATTCAGCTTACCAAAAGGGGGCCCCAAATCTACTGCCTTATTTAGGGTCCCATTCCACTAGGTGTAAACATTTGGGGCACAGGCCCATAATATCAGCAGTGCTGCCCCATTGGGTTCTTCTATATACACATTTTAACTTCTTCCCGACCGCTCTGCGCCAATTGGGGTGAACGTGGCGGCAGCCCCAGGACTGCTCCACGCCGATTGGGGTGAATGGCTTCCTATGGGTATTGCTCTCCGCTCTGATGACGGAGCTCCACCTTCAGTCTCCCAGCGGCAAAACCGCCGTCTAATAACCCTGTACAGCGCTGCGATCTAAGGCAGATCTGTACAGGGGACAGTCGTGTGACATAGCTGTCCCCTCTGTAGGCAGGAAAGTGATTGGCTGTCATAGGCTGAAGCCTATGACAGCCGATCATGCTGATTGGCTGGTGGGGGAGGGAGGGTGGAATAAAAAAAATAAAATATAGGCACATTTATTAAAAAATAAAAAAAAAATTATATAAAAACAAAACAAACAAAAAAACAGCTGGGGAGTGATCAGACCCCATTAACAGAGAGCTCTGTTGGTGGGGAGAAAAGGAGAGGGGGGGAAATCACTTGTGTGGTGAGCTGTGCGGCCCTGAAGTGAGCCCTTAAAGCGGCAGTGACCTATTTAGTAAAAAATGGCCTGGTCACTAGGAGTGTTTAAAACCGCAGTACTTAAGTGGTTAAATACTACGCTGAATTCTTCAGGAAAAAAATGTATGCTTAGCGTGGGGGATAGTTATTAATAAAACTTAACTTGTTTTAATGCATTTCTAAAATCAGGTGCTGCCTGTACTACCTACTGTATATACTGTAAATTTGACATATGGAGAAATAAGAGGGGGACTGGAGGCATGGGTGTCCGCACATACGGCAAAACCGGGCATCTGCCCGAGCCTGGCCACCCGCTGCCCCCCCCCCTGGCCGCGTGCCCGTGCAGCCTGAAGGAGGGGAGCAGCGCAGAGAAGAGTGAGAGCTATGGGCACAGTGGGGAAGGGCGGACGTCTCCCCCCCCCTTCCCTCACCTTAGGGGGCTCTCTCTCCCTCGCTGTCCCCTCCGGAATGAAGTGTGCAGCGGCTGGGCAGCGGGCGGAACTTACCTCGTCTCACTCCTGCGCCGGAAGTTTTGGTGCCGCACTCTGGTCTGGATCAGACCAGAGTAGCGGCTAATCCATCCGGCGCGTGCGACGAGAGGAGGTAAGTTCCGCCCGCTGCCCAGCCGCTGCACACTTCATTCCGGACTTTGGAGGGGAGAGCGAGAGAGGGAGGGAGAGCCCCCTAAGGTGAGTGCCCATAGCTCTCCCTCTTCTCTGCGCTACTCCCCTCCTGCTGGGGCACACATGGCCACTTTTTCTGGGGACATATACCCCTGCCTACATATACCGGGACATATCCCCCTGGCTACATATACTGGGACATATACCCCTGCCTACATATACTGGGACATATACCCCTGCCTACATATACTGGGACATATCCCCCTGGCTACATATACTGGGACATATACCCCTGCCTACATAAACTGGGACATATACCCCTGCCTACATATACTGGGACATATCCCCCTGGCTACATATACTGGGACATATACCCCCTGCCTACATATACTGGGACATATACCCCTGCCTACATATACTGGGACATATCCCCCTGGCTACATATACTGGGACATATACCCCCTGCCTACATATACTGGGACATATACCCCTGCCTACATATACTGGGACATATCCCCCTGGCTACATATACTGGGACATATACCCCCTGCCTACATATACTGGGACATATACCCCCTGCCTACATATACTGGGACATATCCCCCTGGCTACATATACTGGGACTTATACCCCTGCCTACATATACTGGGACGTATACCCCTGCCTACATATACTGGGACATATCCCCCTGGCTACATATACTGGGATATATCCCCCTGGCTACATATACTGGGACATATCCCCCTGGCTACATATACAGGGACATATACCCCCTGCCTACATATACTGGGACATATACCCCTGCCTACATACACTGGGACATATCCCCCTGGCTACTTTTTCTGGGGACATATACCCCTGCCTACATATACTGGGACATATACCCCCTGCCTACATATACTGGGACATATACCCCCTGCCTACATATACTGGGACATATCCCCCTGGCTACATATACTGGGACATATACCCCTGCCTACATATACTGGGACATATCCCCCTGGCTACATATACTGGGACATATCCCCCTGGTTACATATACTGGGACATATACCCCCTGCCTACATATACTGGGACATATACCCCCTGCCTACATATACTGGGACATATCCCCCTGGCTACATATACTGGGACATATCCCCCTGGCTACATATACTGGGACATACCCCCCTGGCTACATATACTGGGACATATACCCCTGCCTACATATCCTGGGCACATATACCCCTGCCTACATATACTGGGCACATATACCCCTGACTACATATACTGGGCACATATACCCCTGGCTACCTGTTCTGGGGACATCTCTACCCCTGGCTACCTGTTCTGGGGACATCTATACCGCTGGCCACCTATTCTGGGGACACCTATAGACCTGGGGCTACCTGTTTTTGGGGAACCACTGCTGTCAGATTGAGTATTTTGGGGACCTGCTGCCAGGTGAGAGGTGTTTACATATTAAGGGGGCATTCTGCCTATTTATGTGAAAAGCTGTTTATTTATGTGCCTCATGACTGCTGAATTTGTCTTGTTGCGGGCCTCATGGTTACTGACTTTGTCTTGTTGGGCGCCTCAAGATTGCTGAATTTGTCTTGTTGGAGGCCTCATGATTGCTGAATTTGTCTTGTTGGGGGGCCTCATGATTGCTGAGTTGGTCATGTTGGGGGCCTCATGATTGCTGAATTTGTCTTGATGGGGGGGGGGGGGGGGCTCATGATTGCTGAATTTGTCTTGTTGGGGGTCACATGATTGCTAACTGCGAGACTATGGAAAAAGCTGAATCATCATCATATGAGACAATAGCATTAAACCTACTTTTTCCGCTTTTTAAAACAGAAAATGAAAGTGGGAAGTTCTAAAAAAAATGAATAATTTTTTCAGGAGTACGATGGATGAAATTGTTTATCTTCACAGTTTATTTTCAACTTAATTTTCCATAATGTTCATGTATGAGTTAAAACATTTGTATTTAGTTTAAATTGCTGTTGGCACTTTGTGATAGTAAAGTGACTTTGCAGTTTGGACACTCGACCTCCAAAAGGTTCGCCACCACTGTCCTAATCTAATGTCCCACCATTGCTTAGTTCATGTAAACTTGTCTCCACCCACGACCACACCCACATTCTGGTTCATGACCACACCCATTTTTCGGCGCGGCGCGCGTAGCTCCATTTCTTGGCGCGCTACGCGCGCCACACAACACCATCCCAGATTTGCGGCGTGCTACGTGCACCGCCCCGCTTTTTGCTCCCCACTTTTTGCCCCCCCCCCTGGAAAATTTTCTGCGGACGCCCATGACTGGAGGTTAAAGAACGGTTCACCGGAGTACTTGTTCGCGCGCATTTAGTGGTTGGTTGGAGTTCGCGGTGGACCGCGAACGCTTAGTGAGTTTGACTCGCCCCCTATACTACATCATTGGGCTAAACTTTGACCCTCTACATCACAGTCAGCAGACGCATGGCAGCCAATCAGGCAGCACTCCCTCCTTATAATAGGCAGCAGCATCGGCAATGTTCTCACTCTGTGTGCTGCTGTATTAGTGAGAGAAGGGAGAGACATTGGAGAGATAGGGAAAGCGATAGTTAGGAGGTCTGTTAGCTTGCTCCTTGCTGATATTTGTTGATGAAAAGCACCTCAAAACTGCTCTTTTGAGAGCTAATGTTCTTCTGATGTGTTTTTTTGTGTGTGTGCCACTGACACTGCATATACAGCCCTGTCTGTCGCAGCAGGCCCTTGCTAATCGCTGTACTGTGCCAGGCCCAGCACATTCAGTGCATACCTTTCACTGCCTCTGTGTGACTGCACTTTGTATTATACCAGCAGCAGTCAGGTCAAAAAAAAGTGTTCAGTACCTCACCTTTATCAAAATTAATGAGGCATGGATCCTGGAGGGCTACTGCCTGCCGAAGACTAAGTCAGTCCCCACACATAGCATCTCTTCCTGAAGGCCACTTGACTGCCTTCTCCGCTGCCACCAACAGGGTCCAGGACTCCAGGTGGATGCCTGAATTTTTAAGCAGCAATTTTTTGCTAGCAGCGGCCGCTAACAAAAACATAGTTTTTCTGGTGCGCGTACATGCCTGCCTAATTTTTCTGGCTGCACTGCGGCTGCAACAACAAAACAAAAGGCATGTACATGTGTCAATTCTCCTTCGTGATCGTTACCTTGCTGTGGTGAAGGGGCTTGTATATCCCAATAAACCAATGACCGCCGGCTATATGAGTGTGTTGGGGGGCACACCTGACCCAAGATAATAAGGTTGTTGCTTCATTGTGGACAGTTGTTCTGTCATTGAGCTACCTCAACCTGACCATATAGGCTTGAAAACCACCATCGCCTGCACTCTCGCCATCGTGCGCACCAGTCCAGCACGGCCATCACTATACAAACAGCTGTTTGCGGTGCGTTACACAGTGAGTTTGGTCTGTCAGTGTGAAGCAGTACACTACTTACACTACCTGATCCATGTCTACACACACAAGATGTTTTCAAGCACTTTAGACCTCCAATTTAGCAATGCAATGTGATTTCTGCCTTTTAGGGATTATAACCCTGCTGTGCAGCAAATCCGTAATTTTCCCTGGTACTTGGCGTGTATCCCACTCCGCCATGCCCCCCTCCAGGTGTTAGACCCCTTGAAACATCTTTTCCGTCACCTTTTTGTGGCCAGAAACAGTGTTTGTAGTTTTTCAAGTTCGCCTGCCCATTGAAGTCTATTGTGGTTCGAAAAGTTCGCAGGTTCGCAAACTTTTTCATAAGTTCGAGTTCGAGGTTTGCAAACCGAAAATCGGAGGTTCAAGCCATCTCTACTGGAGGTCTGAGACACCCTTTACTAGCTGATAAAGCCACAAAACCGTCCAAGTGTTTTTTCCCTTTAAAGCCTCCTATCCAGAATATATATTTACAAGACAACACCACCCTCCACCTAGCTCAACATGTTTCACCCCCATAATCTTACTGGGCTCTGTCAGAGGACAGATACAAAGTGCGGTTGTTGCATAAAGTGTTGTAAACAGGTAAAAAAAAACATTCATATCATTAGAAAATAAAGTAGCATAGCCTCGCTGCTATGAGTACTGGGTTGTACTTATAGCCATGAAGCAGCTACGTTACTTTAGCCTATATAATAAAACCCTACCTGTCCCTGCATCATTCTCCTGTCCCTGTGTCCCTTGTGTTTTTGGCTACTGCGCATGTGTAGCTGTTGGGACAGGAGGAGGACGAGGCCAGGGGGGAGAGGGGGTATGCGTGTGGAGGGTGCGCGCACGGACATGCGGTGACGGCGGTGAGATAGACCTAGAGCCCATTTTTAAATGAGCTTAGGTTTACTAGTTTGATAATGATATGAGAATGTCTCTCTTAAATTTTATATAGTAAATAGGGTGAAAACTGTTTCCAAGCATTTTTTATCTTTACTGCCTCTGACTGAAGCCAATCTTCATGTCATTTCCGCCCTTACTTTTTTTTTCTCCTAGAAACTGCACCATCATATCTAGCTTGATTTATAAACATGTAAGTACAGCATAGATCATTTTTAGATGAAAAACCTTTGTACTGTGCGCTCACTATCTCGATTATACTTTAAATCTAAACAGACATATAGACATAGTCCATAACCAGAGTCCAAACGGGTTACTTATGTGTCCATGGATCGCTGCATCAATCACCAAAAGCATATGATGTAACCGGATTCCTTTTTCAAAAATGCTGCGCTCCCATGTATCCCAGATTTTCTTGTGATGAATTGCTCAAAAGAAATAGAGAACAAAACAAAACATAGTGTGATACTGCTTCAAACAATTTCCTTTTCACACCACCCAGTGTTGTGACCAATATCCCATACACGTACACCACGGCTCATAGGGTTATACAGGTCCTCACCATGTGTAATGACTGTCAAATCACAGACAGCAAACCAGCACCATATATAATCTCCCAGGGCATGCAGATATCCACCGAGTCATGTGTGGCCTCTCACCTCACTCTCAGCTGTCCAGATTATAAGACAGCAACAGCGCTCAGTGTCTCAACCGGAATATTCCAAGCAGCTCCCCCAAACGATACCACTCCTCTATAGCAGATTCCTCATATCAGCCTAATAACTGAAGGACTTGACATAGCGTAAAACCATTAACATTTATTAAGAAGATAAAAGTAGTGCACTCACATGTAGCCAATAAAATCAAGCATGTATCAAACAGAGCTCTTTCTCGCCAGCCTCGTACGCCTGTAGCTCCGCCCTACGCGTTTCGTGCATGCGCACTCATCAGGGGCTAGTGGCGTCTAGTTGGCTGGCGCATTTATCCAAACTGGACCGCCGATTCTACGTATCAGCAACACTTCCCACACCCAAAATGGCCGCTAGGTCACTTCCGCCCTCATCTGCCGCTATATCCCCCTATCGTGAACGGCCATGTCAGAGGGGACGGTGCCCCGGAGGACACCCATCATTTATCACCCTAGTGACTGTAACCAGCCACCCACGGGTTTCCGAGCCTCCTGCACCGCCCATCCACATCATCTCATGGGCTTTTCTTATGCGTTTGGACGTCAGTCAGCTGGCTCTATGACTGATCGCCATAGCGGTTGTACGCATCGCTATAACTGCCCCATCCCGTTAACATACCACTCAGCGCATAAAACTAGCTCCCCATCTTAATACAGATAGGTCACTGTTAATACAATAGTAAATACATAATACATCTAAAACTTATAATCAGTCAGGCATAGCAAACATTAGTTCTTAGCCCTGGCATTATTAAACGACTAAAATAGCAGGAAATTGGCAATAAGACTAAAATGCAAACCACATACTCACAGATTTAATACTCTCATAGGTATCCATCCCCCCCACCAATGACACCATTACAGGCTAGGGTTCCGGGCATAGACGCCTCCCCCACATACATGGCAGGAAGCGCACACATCCAGAATCCACTTAAGGATCCAAACCCAAAAACATCCTCCACCGCCCCCCCCCCCCCCCCCCCGGGTCCCGGCCATGTTTCTCGGCAAAGTGCTTAGACATATTGTGCCCAACATTCCCTTTCTTGATATTCCTGACGTGTTCACCTATCCGTTCTTTTAACTTCCTAGTTGTTCTCCCAATGTACTGCTGCCCACACGGACACCAGCACATGTAAACAACATGAGCAGTATTACACGTGATACAGTCTTTGATGGCATACTGCTTGTTGCTTACTTTCCCCACAAATCTATCCCCCCTCTGTGCCCGTGCCTCTCTGCATCCCACACAATCCCGACAGGGGTAAAACCCCTTATTCCCCACTAGGTCTCCTCTGGTCTTTACAGGTCCATCAATAAAGCTTGGGACAAGAATCTGCTGTAAATTCTTGGCCCTCTTGTATATAAATTGAGGTCGCATCGGTATGATCTGTCCCAGAACATTATCTGCCCTCAAAACATTCCAGTGTCTTTTGAATACCCTCTCCACTTCATTAAACCTAGTGTTATAATCGAGTACCACTGCATATTCATACCCGTTATTCTTACTTCTCCCACCCTGATATCCCATCAACTGTGCCCTATCCATTTTACCAGTAGCATCCCGTATCTGTGTAACTGCTTGTCTCCCATATCCCTTTTCCACAAATCTTTCTATCAACATATCAGTCTGTTCCAGAAAGTCTGCAGTCTCTGTACAATTACGTCTTATCCTATACATCTGGCCTTTGGGTATATTGGTTAGCCATTTTTTATGATGGCAACTTGAATATGGAATGGGGTTGAAAGCGGTCGAGAGGGCCCTGGAGGGGGAGGGAACATTGAAGAGAAGGCAGATTCTGTTCATTTTGCGACTACTTGATTTTGTTTTACGACACAATTATTTTTGGTATGCAGGGGAATTCTACCTGCAGGTTACCGGCTGTGCGATGGGGGCGAAATTTGCCCCCAGTTTGGCAAATATTTTTATGGATGAGTGGGAAAGGGAGGTATTAGAAGATGGATTAAGTGCACCAATCAGGCACTGGTTTCGTTATATTGACGATCTGTGCATGATATGGAGAGGGGAGGCCTCTGAACTAGAGGGGTATATACAATGGCTTAACGCCAACGAGAGGGGCATTAGGCTCACAGCGGAATTCGATATGGACAGAATCAGCTTTCTGGATTTGGATCTATATAGGAAAGGGGAGCGACTACAGATGAGGACCTATTTCAAGAAGACTGATAGGAATGGACACATTCCATATTCAAGTTGCCATCATAAAAAATGGCTAACCAATATACCCAAAGGCCAGATGTATAGGATAAGACGTAATTGTACAGAGACTGCAGACTTTCTGGAACAGACTGATATGTTGATAGAAAGATTTGTGGAAAAGGGATATGGGAGACAAGCAGTTACACAGATACGGGATGCTACTGGTAAAATGGATAGGGCACAGTTGATGGGATATCAGGGTGGGAGAAGTAAGAATAACGGGTATGAATATGCAGTGGTACTCGATTATAACACTAGGTTTAATGAAGTGGAGAGGGTATTCAAAAGACACTGGAATGTTTTGAGGGCAGATAATGTTCTGGGACAGATCATACCGATGCGACCTCAATTTATATACAAGAGGGCCAAGAATTTACAGCAGATTCTTGTCCCACGCTTTATTGATGGACCTGTAAAGACCAGAGGAGACCTAGTGGGGAATAAGGGGTTTTACCCCTGTCGGGATTGTGTGGGATGCAGAGAGGCACGGGCACAGAGGGGGGATAGATTTGTGGGGAAAGTAAGCAACAAGCAGTATGCCATCAAAGACTGTATTACGTGTAATACTGCTCATGTTGTTTACATGTGCTGGTGTCCGTGTGGGCAGCAGTACATTGGGAGAACAACTAGGAAGTTAAAAGAACGGATAGGTGAACACGTCAGGAATATCAAGAAAGGGAATGTTGGGCACAATATGTCTAAGCACTTTGCCGAGAAACATGGCCGGGACCCGATGGGAATGAAATTTTGTGGGATTGATAAATTAAGGGGTAGCTGGAGGGGTGTAATAAGATAAGGGAACTGTCAAGAATGGAGTCACGATGGATATACGAGATGAAAACGATGCACCCTAGGGGGCTCAATGTTGAGTTCGACCTTAATTGTTTTATATCCAATGATTGATATAGCCCTGGTTGGGGGAGTAATGTGGGTATTTGTTTTCTCATAGCATACCTAGATTGGGGAATCCCTGTTTTTCTCTTGGCTGTTCTATTAAGGGGGGGGAGGGGGGGGGGAGTGAGGGGTATGTAGGAATGGAGAGGTAGGGGGGGGGGGCGGTGGAGGATGTTTTTGGGTTTGGATCCTTAAGTGGATTCTGGATGTGTGCGCTTCCTGCCATGTATGTGGGGGAGGCGTCTATGCCCGGAACCCTAGCCTGTAATGGTGTCATTGGTGGGGGGGATGGATACCTATGAGAGTATTAAATCTGTGAGTATGTGGTTTGCATTTTAGTCTTATTGCCAATTTCCTGCTATTTTAGTCGTTTAATAATGCCAGGGCTAAGAACTAATGTTTGCTATGCCTGACTGATTATAAGTTTTAGATGTATTATGTATTTACTATTGTATTAACAGTGACCTATCTGTATTAAGATGGGGAGCTAGTTTTATGCGCTGAGTGGTATGTTAACGGGATGGGGCAGTTATAGCGATGCGTACAACCGCTATGGCGATCAGTCATAGAGCCAGCTGACTGACGTCCAAACGCATAAGAAAAGCCCATGAGATGATGTGGATGGGCGGTGCAGGAGGCTCGGAAACCCGTGGGTGGCTGGTTACAGTCACTAGGGTGATAAATGATGGGTGTCCTCCGGGGCACCGTCCCCTCTGACATGGCCGTTCACAATAGGGGGATATAGCGGCAGATGAGGGCGGAAGTGACCTAGCGGCCATCTTGGGTGTGGGAAGTGTTGCTGATAGGTAGAATCGGCGGTCCAGTTTGGATAAATGCGCCAGCCAACTAGACGCCACTAGCCCCTGATGAGTGCGCATTCACGAAACGCGTAGGGCGGAGCTACAGGCGTACGAGGCTGGCGAGAAAGAGCTCTGTTTGATACATGCTTGATTTTATTGGCTACATGTGAGTGCACTACTTTTATCTTCTTAATAAATGTTAATGGTTTTACGCTATGTCAAGTCCTTCAGTTATTAGGCTGATATGAGGAATCTGCTATAGAGGAGTGGTATCGTTTGGGGGAGCTGCTTGGAATATTCCGGTTGAGACACTGAGCGCTGTTGCTGTCTTATAATCTGGACAGCTGAGAGTGAGGTAAGAGGCCACACATGACTCGGTGGATATCTGCATGCCCTGGGAGATTATATATGGTGCTGGTTTGCTGTCTGTGATTTGACAGTCATTACACATGGTGAGGACCTGTATAACCCTATGAGCCGTGGTGTACGTGTATGGGATATTGGTCACAACACTGGGTGGTGTGAAAAGGAAATTGTTTGAAGCAGTATCACACTATGTTTTGTTTTGTTCTCTATTTCTTTTGAGCAATTCATCACAAGAAAATCTGGGATACATGGGAGCGCAGCATTTTTGAAATAGATCATTTTTAGCAGCTTCTGCACAGGGGTGAGGTGTATATCCAGGGGCGTAACAAGGCCCCACCGGGCCTCCCTGCATAAATACTAAGCGGGCCTCCCCCCCCTCGGGGCCCACTTAGGGCCGTTTTGGGGGGCTGGAGGGAGTTTATACAGGAAGTTGTGTCAGACACTAGAGGGAGAAACATCCACGCTGGAATGCACGGAAGGTATGTACCTGCCGCTGCCCGCCGCCTGCATACACAGAGCCCGAGGTGAAGGAGGGGGAGGGACCGGGGGAGGGACCGCCCTCCCTCCCCGCCGAAGTGCAGCATGGCTTTCCCCTCATGCTGCGTCCCCTCCAGCCCCCCAAAACGGCCCCAAGCGGCAGGGGCTGCAGGCCCTATTGTTACGCCAGTGTGTATATACATTCTTAGCCTTCTGCCACAATGAACTGCCCTAAGCCAATCAGTGAGGAGCAAGAATGTGGGAGGGGAGATAAAAGCTTTCTTCTCCCTGGCAATGTACCAGCATAGATCCGGGTTGGCTGAGATAATATTCATCACAGCAGAAACATTTATTTTTATATTGGAATGCTTGAAATGCAGAGTCAGGAGGTAGACTGCATAATAAACACTGAGCAGTAGGTAAATCGAATTTGATTTTTTGCCTGACAATCCCGCTTTAACCACTTAAGGACTGCAGTCATAAACCCCCTTAAGTATCAAAGCCTTTTTTCCATTCAGACCACTGCAGATTTAACGGTTTATTGCTCGGTCATACAACCTACCACCTAAATGAATTTTACCTCCTTTTCTTGTCACTAATACAGCTTTCTTTTGGTGCTATTTGATTGCTGCTGCGATTTTTAGTTTTCATTATATTCATCAAAAAAGACATGAATTTTGTAAAAAAAACGATTTTTTTTTACTTTCTGTGATAAAATTTGTTAAATAAAGTAAAATTTCTGTATACATTTTTGTCCAAATTTATTGTGCCACATGTCTTTGATAAAAAAAAAAAACCAAAAACATTCAGTGTTTATTTATTGGTTTGGGTAAAAGTTATAGCGTTTACAAACTATGGTGCAAAAAATGAATTTTCCCATTTTGAAGCATCTCTGACTTTTCTGACCACCTGTCAGGTTTCCTGAGGTGCTAAAATTCCAGGATAGTATAAATACCCCCCAAATGACCCCATTTTGGAAAGAAGACATCCCAAAGTATTCACTGAGAGGCATGGTGAGTTCATAGAAGATTTTATTTTTTGTTACAAGTTAGCGGAAAATGACACTTTGAGCCAAAAAAAAAAGTTTCCATTTCTGCTTACTTACATAGTTACATAGTTATTTTGGTTGAAAAAAGACATACGTCCATCGAGTTCAACCAGTATAGTTGTGACAAAAAAAAATGAAATCTGCCACGGACTCGCCATGCCCCTCTTTGAATACCTTAAAGTGTCTACTTTCCAAAATGGAGTCAATTGTGGGGTGTGTTTACTGTCTTGGAATTTTGGGGGGGTGCTAAATTGTAAGCACCCCTGTAAAGCCTAAAGGTGCTCATTGGACTTTGGGCCCCTTAGCGCAGTTAGGCTGCAAAAAAAGTGCCACACGTGGTATTGCCGTACTCAGGAGAAGTAGTACAATGTGTTTTGGGGTGTATTTTTACACATACCCATGCTGGGTGGGAGAAATATATCTGTAAGGATTTCACAGGTCGTTTTGAGACATTTGGTTTCAAGACTACGCCTCACGGTTTAGAGCCCCTAAAATGCCTGGGCAGTATAGGAACCCCACAAGTGACCCAATTTTAGAAAGACAACACCACAAGGTATTCTTTTAGGAGTATGGTGAGTTCATAGAAGATTTTTTTTTTTTGTCACAAGTTAGCGGAAATTGACACTTTGTGGAAAAAAAAACAATAAAAATCAATTGCCGCTAACTTGTGACAAAAAAATAAAATCTTCTATGAACTCACCATACCCCTAACGGAATACCTTTGGGTGTCTTCTTTCTAAAATGGGGTCAATTGTGGGGTCCCTATACTGCCCTAGCATTTTAGGGGCCCTAAACCGTGAGTAGTAGTCTTGAAACCAAATTTCTCAAAATGACCTGTGAAATCCTAAGGCTGATTTCACAGAGGGACGTTAAAGTCCCACGTTACAGCAGCGAGTAACGCAGCCTAACTCACAGCACTGTAAAATCAATGTGCTTGTTCACAGTGCACACGTTGCCTTACATTGTAACGCAGCACGTTTAAACAAAGTGCTGCATGCTGTACATTATACTGGGGTAAGCCACGTTAGACTGTTTGCACATGCTCAGTAATGTTGGAGGAGGAGGTCTCCCCTCCTCCTCAGCGGCCAGCCACATGGCTAATTAATATTCACTGCACTGCAGAGACTCGTGGTGGGACTGTAGTGTTGTCCGGATCATGAATGAATCGTTCATTTCATCCGGATCTTTTTTGTGAGTCGAATCATCCGGATTATCACAATGAAAGATTCGGTTCACAGTGGATGTCTGTCTGCAAGAAACAGGAACATACAGAATGTACAGTGCAGGGAAAGTCCTGTCCTGCTAGTCATTTCACCCCCAGTCTTCTTCCCTAGTAAAATGAATCAAATGATCCGAATCCTCAAAAAGATCCAGACTTCCTATCACTAACCTGGAGCGGCTGCTTTGAGAGCTGCATAACGCAGCTCAATCTGACGTCCAACTTCAACACCACCATGCGTTGCGTTAGGGGCACGTTATGCGACCATAACGTTCCCTAAAACGCAACGTCTTAGTGTGTAAGTAGCCTAAAGGTACTCGTTGGACTTTGGGCCTTTAGTGCAGTTAAGGTGCAAAAATGTGCCACACATGTGGTATCGCCGTACTCAGGAGAAGTAGTATAATGTGTTTTTGGGTGTATTTTTACACATACCCATGCTGGGTGGGAGAAATATCTCTGTAAATAGACAATTGTGTGTAAAAGACAATTTTTTGATTTTTTTTTTACACACAATTGTCTATTTACAGAGATATTTCTCCCACCCAGCATGGGTATGTGTAAAAATACACCACAAAACACATTATACTACTTCTCCTGAGTATGGCGATACACATGTGTGGCACTTTTTTGCACCCTAACTGCGCTAAGGGGCCCAACATCCTATGAGTACCTTTAGGATTTCACAGGTCATTTTGAGGCATTTGGTTTCTAGACTACTCCTCACGGTTTAGGGCTCTTAAAATGCCAGGGCAGTATAGGAACCCCACAAGTGACCCCATTTTAGAAAGAAGACACCCCAAGGTATTCCATTAGCAGTATGGTGAGTTTATAGAAGATTTTAATTTTGTCACAAGTTAGCGGGAATTGATTATTATTATTTTCTTCACAAAGTGTCATTTTCCACTAACTTGTGACAAAAAAAATAAATACTTCAATGAACTCACCATACTACTAACGGAATACCTTGGGGTGTCTTCTTTCTAAAATGGGGTCACTTGTGGGGTTCCTATACTGCCCTGGCATTTTAGGGGCCCTAAACGTGAGGAGTAGTCTGGAAAGCAAATGCCTTAAAATCACCTGTGAATAGGACGTTGGCCCCTTAGCGCACCTAGACTGCAAAAAAGTGTCACACATGTGGTATTGCCGTACTCAGGAGAAGTAGTATAATGTGTTTTGGGGTGTATTTTTACACATACCCATGCTAAGTGGTAGAAATATCTCTGTAAATGGACAATTGTATGTAAAAATCAATCAAAATCAAAAAATTGTCATTTACAGAGATATTTCTCCCACCCAGCATGGATATGTGTAAAAATACACCCCAAAACACATTATACTACTTCTCCTGAGTACGGCGATACCACGTGTGACACTTTTTGCAGCCTAGGTACGCTAAGGGGCCCAACATCCTATTCACGGGGTCATTTTAAAGCATTTGGTTTCTAAACTACTCACGGTTTAGGGCCCCTAAAATGCCAGGGCAGTATAGGAACCCCACAAGTGACCCCATTTTAGAAAGACACCCCAAGGTATTCCGTTAGGTGTATGGTGAGTTCATAGAAGATTTTATTTTTTGTCACAAGTTAGTGGAAAATGACACTTTGTGAAAAAAACAATAAAAATCAATTTCCGCTAACTTTTGACAAAAAATAAAATCTTCTATGAACTCGTCATACACCTAACGGAATACCTTGGGGTGTCTTTTTTCTAAAATGTAGTCACTTGTCGCCGGGTTCCTACACTGTAAACAAAAAGTCAGATTGGAAGGACTGGCACTAGAAGAATGGTTGAACCAATGAGGGAACGGTGTGACCACAGTGCCTCCAGATTAAAGTCCAATGTAACAATGTTAAGGAGAAAAGCTTCCGGGCACCAGTGGTTTAAGCAGAAAAAACACCTTTATTCCATCCTCATTACAAGATTAAAAAAGCAGATGTTAAGCCTAACAGTCTGTTTCACAGAGTCTCGCTCTGCTCCTCAGAGGCAAAGAAATTTACATCTTACATGTTAATACAACAGTTAAAATAGGCTTACCATTCTAGATGTCACTCCCCCCAGCCAAACGAGCGTGGAAACGCCGTCCCAAGCCGCCGCCTCAGAAGCCCCGCCCCTTCCGGGCGCATGTGATGTGAAACAGACTGTTAGGCTTAACATCTGCTTTTTTAATCTTGTAAGGAGGATGGAATAAAAGTGTTTTTTCTGCTTAAACCACTGGTGCCCGGAAGCTTTTCTCCTTAACAGGGTTCCTATACTGCCCTGGCATTTTAGGGGCCCAAAACCGTGAGGAGTAGTCTGGAAACCAAATGCCTCAAAATGACTGTTCAGGGGTATAAGCATCTGCAAATTTTGATGACAGGTGGTCTATGAGGGGGCAAATTTTGTGGAACCGGTCATAAGCAGGGTGGCCTCTTAGATGACAGGTTGTATTGGGCCTGATCTGATGGATAGGAGTGCTAGGGGGTGACAGGTGGTGATTGATGGGTGTCTCAGGGGGTGATTAGAGGGGAAAATAGATGCAATCAATGCACTGGGGAGGTGATCGGAAGGGGGTCAGAGGGGATCTGAGGGTTTGGCCGAGTGATCAGGAGCCCACACGGGGCTAATTAGGGCCTGATCTGATGGGTAGGTGTGCTAGGGGGGTGACGGGAGGTGATTGATGGGTGTCTCAAGGTGTGATTAGAGGGGGGAATAGATGGAAGCAATGCACTGGTGACGTGATCAGGGCTGGGGTCTGAGAGCATTCTGAGGGTGTGTGCGGGTGATTGGGTGCCCTAGGGGCAGATAGGGGTCTGATCTGATGGGTAGCAGTGACAGGTGGTGACAGGAGGTGATTGATGGGTGATTGATGGGTAATTAGTGGGTGTTTAGAGGATAGAACAGATGTAAACAATGTGTAACGAAAAATCCACAACGCCGGATGGATTGCGGAAATATGGTCGCATCCAATCCAGCAAGTGGACTTTCCAACGCGGGATGCAGAAATTCGTCCGCATCTGCTGCACAAACCCGTCCAAGCACTCTGCTCCAAACTCACCAGCATGCTGCTCACCACTCACCAGGGCTCTGCCATCTTGCCTCTAGGGGGCGGGTGCGCACGACAGACACGCCTTTATACTCTTAGAAAGCGTGTCAGCTGACCTGAGGTCGGCTGACATTTTAGCCTGCTCTGATTGGTTGCTGCCTGGGGTGGAGACTTCTCTCCCAGGCAGTATATAAGGAAGTGCTTTTCAGTCACACTTCGTCTGTGTTTGCGATACCCTGTGTCAGCACTCAGACCTAGTCAGCCTTGTCTCTGATATTGTGTTATATATTGGTTTATCGCCAATATATACACATATTATACTGTTCGATTTATCGTGTATGATTCTGTGCCTGTCTTGACTACTCTTCTGCTTCCTGATTCTGTACTTCGCCAGCCCGCACCGTTATCGACTATTGGCTTGGTTTCCGACTATTCTCTTGTCTCACGTTTCTGTACTGCTGCCGCCTGATCTGTTGCTGAACCTCATTTTGTCTGACCTTTCTCCCTTCAGTGGAACGTCTTCCACTGTAGAGTTCTATCAGAGGCTTGCCTCTTTGAGACGACTGCCACTAGCAAACCCTTGCTGCTAGAGGCCGAGACTCCTCCACTCCGTCCTTTGGAGGATCTCACACACGGGGTTCCCATTCAGAGGTAACCACACCTCTGAGGAATTACGGTGTGGTGGATATTTCCACAGACTTAAATTTACACTGTATATTATTATTGTTGTCTGCTGTTCCAGCTTGCTGGAGGTTGTATCTCTGTGCCCTATAGAGATACTCTATTGTACCAAGCACCCTCTTGTATACGATTGTATCGTGTCACGCTATACTTGCATTATTGGTGATTCTGCAGATCACCATATAATCAGGTATAGCATCTGTATTATTTGTGATACTGCAGATCACCAATAATCAGAATAGCGGTGCTTGCTGACACCAATCGTTACACAATGCCACTTGGGAGGTGATCTGACGTCGGGTCTGCGGGCGATCTGATGGTGTGGGTGGGTGATCAGATTGCCCGCAAGGGGCAAGTTAGGGGCTGATTAATAGGTGGCAGTGACAGTGGGTGATTGATGGGTAATTGATGGGTGATTGACAGGTGATCAGTGGGTTATTACAGGGAAGAACAGATGTAAAAAATGCACTGGTGAATTGATAAGGGGGGGTCTGAGGGCAATCTGAGCGTGTGGGCGATTGATTGGGTGCCCGCAAGGGGCAGTGTAGGGTCTAATCTGATGGGTAACAGTGACAGGTGGTGATAGGGGGTGATTGATGAGTAATTAGTGGGTGTTTAGAAGAGAGAACAGATGTAAACAATGCACTTGGGAGGTGATCTGATGGCAGGTTTAGGGGCGATCTGATGGTGTGGGTGGGTCAGATTGCCCGCAAGGGGCAGGTCAGGGGCTGATTGATGGGGGCAGTGACAGGGGGTGATTGATGGGTGATCAGAGGGTTATTACAGGGGGATAGATGCATACAGTACACGGGGGGGGGGGGGGGGGGGGTCTGGGGAGAATCTGAGGGGTGGGGGGGGTGATCTGGAGCCCCCAGGGTGCAGTTAGGGACCTAATAAAAAATAGTGTTGACAGATGGTGACAGGGAGTGATTGATTAGTGATTATGGGAGTGATTGGATGCAAACAGTGGTCTGGGGGGTGGGCGGGGGGGGGGGGGGTCTGAGGGGTGCTGTGGGCGATCAGAGGGAAAGGGGGGGGCAGGATCAGTGTGTTTGGTGCAAACTAGGGTGGCTGCAGCCTGACCACCAGGGCAGGAGGCAGCCTGTATAATACACTTTGTATACATTACAAAGTGTATTTTACACTTTGTATGCTGCGATCGTGGGGTTAACAACCCGCTGGCGCTTCCGAACGGCCGGCGGGTGGGCGGAGCCTATTGCCGGCGGATGTATGCCAATATACAGTGGGCGGCCGGCAAGTGATTAAGTGATGAGAAAGTATTCTGCAGAGAGAATCAGCGCAACCAGTGAAGTAGAAATTACAGCTGCTATAACCTCTCACTGTACTCCATTTTAAGGGAGTTTCCCCATTGGACAAACCATTTCTCTGACTTGTTGGAAAAGCAGGCAACTATTTCCTGTGATGGATAAGTTCAGCTATAAGCTTGCCAGGTTGATTCTAAATTGCTCCTCTAATCAATAATGTCATTATGATTCATCACAAGAAGCCCAGACGCGTTACTATCACCGGGCTGTACTGGACGGCTCCCTCTGGTGGTAACTCCGGTAATCAGGCCTGTAGAAGGTAAAAGTGTCGGATAGCACCAGCTCACATCTCTCATCCTCTTGTTGTTGTTTCAGATATATACCATACAGACCAAACAAGTGCGCCATTTCCACTTCACCGCCTGGCCGGATCATGGTGTTCCACGAACAACCAAAGAATTGATACAATTCAGGAATTTAATCCATGAATACACTGCCAATCGCTTCCCTCCAAACTCCCCGATACTGGTGCATTGCAGGTAGTGTCAACGCTGGCCTTATTCCATTACAAAGGGGCCTAAAAATGGGTCCGTCTCTCACAAAGTGCTCCGTCTCTACTAAGGGTTTCATCTCACAAAGTGGTACGTATCATACAAAGGGGTCTGTCTCAACCAAAGGGGTCTGTCTCAACCAAAGGGGTCTGTCTCAACCAAAGGGGTCCGTCTCTCACAAAGAGGTCCGTTTTACAAAGAGTAGCAGAAGGAAAAAAACACAGAGAGATCCAGAAGCCCAATCTGGTGCAATATGGTTAGTGGATCGGGGTGTAGTAATTTGCAATATAAGTTATACTCATAAAATTGGGTTGCAATGAAGGCAACCACTCATGTTCCGCAGGTGGGGAAGTACCGTCCCCACCCGGCCTTTAGGTCCTAAGACGGTCGCTGCTCCAAAAAAAAATTTGATTCATAGGTCGACAGAGACCGGCCTGATCTCCCCTCCTGTTGGAGAGGTGTTAAGTATTTGAAAGGAAGTAGGAGGCGCCCCGGAAAGGATATACAGGTGTAGATTTCAATACTCTATTTGGCAGTATTCATCTATATTTGTAAAGATAATAAGTTGTCCTACCTTTATAGGTGTCCCCTTAGGGATAGAGACATATGCAAGATCGAATGACAAAGGTTTATGAAATGGTGCACTAGCAGATAATGGTGCCAATGACATTGGCGCCCGGAAACTAGGAACCCCCTTACCACAGGCACTGTTACTGACCTGAGGAAGCGGCTGTGACCGTGAAATGCGTTGTCTAGTGCACCATTTAATAAACCTTTGTCATTTGGTCTTGCATATGTCTCTATCCCTAAGGGGACACCTACAAAGGTAGGACAACTTATTATCTTTACAAATATAGTTGAATACTGCCAAATAGAGTATTGAAATCTACACCTGTATAACCCTTTCCCGGGCGCCTCCTACTTGCTTTCAAATAGTTTTACAAAGAGGTCTGTTTAACCACTTGTCGACCACCCACAGCCGATGGGCTGCTCCCTTCGGCTCTGCGGGGCAGCGATCGCGCTCCACCCACCCGCGACGTCATCCCGCCGGCCGGTAGTAAACGCCGGCGGGATGTAAATACTCCATTGCTGTATACAAAGTGTATAATACACTTTGTAATGTATACAAAGGGCCTGATTCACAAAGCGGTGCAAAGTGTTTGCACGCGAGTGAAAACCCCTTTATCACGCCTAAACTCAGTTTAGGCATGATAAGAAGAAACTCGCGCAAATTTTCCGCGCAGCACCCGGCGCTTCGCGCGAAGCTCCCATTACACCCTATGGGACTTTGCGCACTTTGTGCTCTAACTCGCGTACGCGCGGTAGCTTCGCGCGAGTTAGAGCACAAAGCGGTGATAACTTTGCAAAGGTTATCACCCCTAAAGTCTTTTAGGCGTGATAACTGGGTTATCACCGCTTTGTAAATCGAGCCCAAAGTGTATTATACAGGCTGCCTTCTACCCTGGTGGTCCCAGTGATCGAGGGACCACCAGGGCAGGCTGCAGCCACCCTAAGTCGCACCCAAACACACTGATCTGCCCCCATGCCCTCTGATCACCCACAGCACACCTCAGACCCCCCCCCCCTGCCCACCCCCCAGAACCCTGTTTGCACCCAATCACCCCCCTAATCACCCATCAATCACTCCCTGTCACTATCTGTCAGCGTTATTTTTTTATTAGGTCTTAATCTGCCCTCTGGGGGTCTCCTGATCACCCCCCACACCCTCAGATCCTCCCCAGACCCCCTCCCCCCCCCTGTGTACTGTTTACATCTATTCTCCCCACTAATCACCTGTGAATCACCCGTCAATCACCCCCTGTCACTAACACTGCCCCTGAGGGCTACTGATCACCCCCACACCCTCAGATCCTCCCCAGACCCCCCCCCCCCCTCCGTTTACTGTATACATCTATCCTCCCCTGTAATCACCCGTCAATCAACCGTCAATCACCCCCTGTCACTGCCACCCATCAGATCAGACCCTAACCTGCCTCTTACGGGCATCTGATCACCCACCCACACCATCAGATCGCCCACAGATCCACCCTCAGATCACCTCCAAAGTGCATTGTTTACATTTGTTCTGCCATCTAATCACCCATCAATCACCCCCTGTCACCGCTACCAATCAGATCAGACCCCTATCTGCCCCTAGGGCACCCAATCACCCGCCCACACCCTCAGAACGCCCTCAGACCCCAGCCCTGATCACCTCGCCAGTGCATTGCTTGCATCTATCCCCCCCCTCTAATCACACCTTGAGACACCCATCAATCACCTCCTGTCACCTCCTAGCACACCTACCCATCAGATCAGGCCCTAATTTGCCCCATGTGGGCTCCTGATCACTCGGCCAAACCCTCAGATCCCCCTCAGACCCCCCTTTGATCACCTCCCCAGTGCATTGATTGCATCTATTTTCCCCTCTAACCACCCCCTGAGACACCCATCAATCACCTCCTGTCACCCCCCTAGCACTCCTATCCATCAGATCAGGCCCAATACAACCTGTCATCTAAGAGGCCACCCTGCTTATGACCGGTTCCACAAAATTCACCCCCTCATAGACCACCTGTCATCAAAATTTGCAGATGCTTATACCCCTGAACAGTCATTTTGAGGCATTTGGTTTCCAGACTACTCCTCACGGTTTTGGGCCCCTAAAATGCCAGGGCAGTATAGGAACCCCACAAGTGACCCCATTTTAGAAAAAAAAAAAAAAAGACACCCCAAGGTATTCCGTTAGGTGTATGACGAGTTCATAGAAGATTTTATTTTTTGTCACAAGCGGAAATTGATTTTTATTGTTTTTTTTTTCACAAAGTGTCAATTTCCGCTAACTTGTGAAAAAAAAAAAAAAAAAAAAAGGAACTCGCCATACTCCTAACAGAATACCTTGTGGTGTTGTCTTTCTAAAATGGGGTCACTTGTGGGGTTCCTAAACTGCCCTGTCATTTTAGGGGCCCTAAACCGTGAGGCGTAGTCTTGAAACCAAATGACTCAAAACGATCTGTGAAATCCTAAAGGTACTCATTGGACTTTGGGCCCCTTAGCGCAGTTAGGGTGCAAAACAGTGCCACACATGTGGTATCACTGTACTCAGGAGAAGTAGTATAATGTGTTTTGAGGTGTATTTTTACACATACCCCATGCTGGGTGGGAAATGAACAATTGTGTGTAAAAAAAATGAAAAGATTGTCATTTACAGAGATATTTCTCCCACCCAGCATGGGCATGTGTAAAAATACACCCCAAAACACATTATACTACTTCTCCTGAGTACGGCAATACCACGTGTGGCACTTTTTTGCAGCCTAACTGCGCTAAGGGGCCCAAAGTTCAATGAGCACCTTTAGGCTTTACAGGGGTGCTTACAATTTAGCACCCCCCAAAATGCCAGGACAGTAAACACACCCCACAAATGACCCCATTTTGGAAAGTAGACACTTCAAGGTATTCAGAGAGGGCATGGTGAGTCCATGGCAGATTTCATTTTTTTTTTTTTTGTCACAAGTTAGCAGAAATGGAAACTTTTTTTTTTGTCTCAAAGTGTCATTTTCCGCTAACTTGTGACAAAAAATAAAATCTTCTATGAACTCACCATGCCTCTCAGTGAATACTTTGGGATGTCTTCTTTCCAAAATAGGGTCATTTGGGGGGTATTTATACTATCCTGGAATTTTAGACCCTCATGAAACATGACAGGTGCTCAGGAAAGTCGGAGATGCTTCAAAATGGGAAAATTCACTTTTTGCACCAAAGTTTGTAAACGCTATAACTTTTACCCAAACCAATAAATATACACTGAATGTTTTTTTTTTTTTTATCAAAGATATGTAGCACAATAAATTTGGACTAAAATGTATACAGAAATGTTACTTTATTTGACAAATTTTATCACAGAAAGTAAAAAAAAAATCTTTTTTTTTACAAAATTCATGTCTTTTTTGATGAATATAATAAAAACTAAAAATCGCAGCAGCAATCAAATAGCACCAAAAGAAAGCTGTATTAGTGACAAGAAAAGGAGGTAAAATTCATTTAGATGGTAGGTTGTATGACCAAGCAATAAACCGTGAAAGCTGCAGTGGGCTGAATGGAAAAAAAGGCTCTGGTCCTTAAGGGGTAGAAAGACTGTGGTCCTCAAGTGGTTAAAGAGGAACTCCAGTGAAAATATCGTAATAAAAAAAGTGCTTCATTTTTACAATAATTATGTATAAATGATTTAGACAGTGTTTGCTCATTGTAAAATCTTTCCTCTCCCGATTTACATTCTGACAGGTATTACATGGTGACATTGTTACTGTGGGCAGGTTATGTAGCTGCTGCTAGCTGTTTTGGCCGTTAGAGACAGCTGTAAGCAGCTATTTCCTGTCTGTGAACATTGTTACATTGTGGCAGTTTGCCAGGAGTACCGCAGTCCTCAGAGCTTCTTGTGGGAGGGGTTTCACCACAATATCAGCCATACAGCGCCCCCTGATGGTCTGTTTGTGAAAAGCATTATATTTCTCATGTAAAAGCTACTGATTGGGATAAAGTTAAATTCTTGGTTGTAGTTCCTCTTTTACAACAGGGTCTATCTCACAAAGGGGTTTGTCTCGCAAAAGAGTCTGTCTCTCACAAAGGGGTCCATCTCTCACAAGGAGTACATCCCACACAAAGGAGTCCATCTTACAAAGGGGTTTGTCTCATACAAAGGGGTCTGTCTTTCACAATGATGTCAGTCTCTCACAAAGGGGTCCAAGGATACAGTTACTCAGACGCCATTATCTGCTAGGAATACTGTAGAACACCTGAGAGCATATCTCATTTGACAAACCAGGAGTGGGTTTTTTTTTAATTGCCTGCTTGGTGAGACTTAGTTGTGTTGCATTTGTAGTCTTGTGCAGCACCAACAGTGAGATTATTTAGGGCCTGTACACACTGCTGCGCTTGTGCTGCATTTTTAAAAACGCATGCGTTTTTAAAATCGCAAGGTCTTTTGAAAAAGAATGAAAATCGTGATGACTTGTACACACTGGTGCGATGCGTTTTTAGAAAAACTCAATCGCAGTGCCTGCTGCGCTTTTTTAAGCGCAGCGCATGAAAAACACATTAAAAACGCATGCGCTTGCGTTTTTGCCTGCGTTTTTCAGAAGTCAGTATCCCAGAAGACTCTGCAATCTCCTGATTCCTGTTGAAATGTAAACTAGAAAAAAAAAGGATTCTTTAGCCAATCAGCAATTACAAGAAAAACGCAAACGCACAAAGAACGCAGGCAAAAGCGCATGCGTTTTTAAAACTACATGCACTTTAAAAACGCATGCGCTTGCGATTTTGCTTGCGTTTTTCAGTGTGTACAGGCCCTTAGTCTGTCCTAGATTTATGAAAGAGAAGTTCTTGCTGATGGTGCTTCATGAGACTGCAATAGTGCCTGGCCGGATTTGTAATTTTCATCCCCATGGTCCACAATGGCCTTTGTGACCTTCCCAGAAATCCAGCCCTAAATAATGCACCCTCAAAATCTATATCCTGAAATGGCCCGGGTAAGAGTCCCAAACTTTTACTCATTTAGGCCCAGTGCACACTTGCATTTGAGTGGCAAACAGATCCGTGAAAACGAATCAGATCACCGGTCAATTGGCTCCGTTTTCAATCTGTTGCCACTCAGTTTCCATTCCGCTGCTTCCGTTCTGTTTCCCCAAATCTCACCCAGACCCCCACCCCCAAAATGGATTTTTCACTAGTGTGAAGAAACGTTCAGTTTTCTCATTGCCCCCAATGCAGGGCTTCAGCTTCTGTTCCAGGTGTGCTGGGCTGGGGTGTCTGGAAAAATTGGTGCTGCAAGAAAGTTGTAATCCGGAACGTACGGAACTAATCTGTTCGAACAGACAGATGTAAGTGGTTCCATAGGCTAACTTTGGATCCATTTGCATCCCTTCTGTTTGTACAGTATCCATTCTGCGAACGCAAGTGTGAACAGGCCCTACTTCCAGTCCAGGTTTGCTGGTTGACTTATGGTTTTCCACCTCCCTACATCATCCTCACGGTTTTCACAAATCTTCTTGGTGAATATTGCAGAAGAACGCTCTCTCTCTGCCTGTCCCCACTCCCCCCCCCCCCCCCCATACTCTTACTTTATTACCTGTTCTATGAAAACAAATCTGTATATTTTATTAACAAAATACATTTTTCCCTCTCAGTGCTGGAGTTGGCAGGACTGGCACCTTCATTGCACTGGATCGAATAATAAAACAGATTGAAGATCAAGACAAACTGGATGTTTATGGAACGGTTTACGACCTTCAAATGCATCGTGAAGCTATGGTGCAGAGCGAGGTAAGCAAATTACATAAGCAATGATCAGGCTTGTTCCTGCAGACAATAGGACCCTATAGTCCAGTGATGGCTAACCTTGGCACTCCAGCTGATACAAAACTACAAATCCCATCATGCCTCTGCCTCCCTGAGTTATGCTTAGAGCTGTCAGAGTATTGCAATGCCTCATGGGACTTGTAGTTCTACCACAGCTGGAGTGCCAAGGTTAGCCATCACTGCTATAGTCCCTGTGTCCACAACTCACCCTTCTTTCTGTAATGGGTTACCAGCATAATGCACAAGAATTGCTCAGGTACTGGGCCTGTGTGGTGGGAAGCCATGGTTTACCTTTTTGGGGGGTGAAAGGGTGACCCTGAAGATCACCTTATAGATCCTAATGCTAGGCCAGAGGGAAAAGAGGGGTGCAGGCCAGGGTGGGAGATAGATGGGAATAAGCATTTAAAATGATACATAAAAGTGCATTAAAGTGAATCTTTATCCTATGAGCTACTTGCCTCGGGAGGGGGAAGCCTCGCGATCCTAATGAGGTGTTCCCATACTCTTGAGTAGGGATGCTCATTTACATTTCGAATTGAAATTTCTGAATTTCCGATCGGAAAATGGAACTCGGAAATCAGATTTCTGCAGAAATGCTGCATTACTGCTATTCGGTAATTTTAGCCCAATCACAGAACTCGAAATCAATGGACCAATCAGAGAATGCAGAAACAACTCAAAAGATTTTGGCCAATCAGAGAATGCAAAAAATGACCCCCCCCCCCCAAAAAAAACGCTACTCGGAAATCGGACACCGATCGGAAATCAGATTTCTGTAGAAATACTGCATTACCGCAACTCGGTAATTTTATCCCAATCATAGAACTCGGAAGCATTGGACCAATCAGAGAATGCAAAAAATGACCAAAAAACCCACTACTCGGAAATCGGAAATTCGAACTCGGAAACCGATTGGAAATCAGTGAAATCGACATTGGCGGAAATCGTAATTTCTGCAGAATCGGAAATTGACATTTCCGACCATCCTTACTCTTGAGCCTCAGGGATTCAACGATGGTTCCCCCTAAAATCTCCTGACAAGTGCCAACAAGCTGTGCACAGGTGCAGTAGCATACACAAATATTTACAATCTGCGCTCTAACGCAGGGGCCGTATCAGCTTTCCAGTTGCCTCAGGGGGAAATGGCCAAGCCCGATCAGGTCCGCTCTACTGCTTGGCTATTCCACCTGAGCCCAATCAGAAAGTGCAGACTGCGGTTGCGCAGGAGCGTAGATGGTAAATATTGCTGCACGTGGTATCCAGGGCCTGCAAGTTAAATATGTGTAAACATATACAAATAAGAAGTATGTTTCTTCTAAAGTAAAATCAGCCATACATTACCATTCTCCCAGGCTGCTGTCACTTACAGTAGGTGGTAGAAATCTGACAGAACCGACAGGTTTTGGACTAGTCCATCTCTTCATGGGGGATTCTTAGCAGGGCTTTTATTCTTTTTAAAGCGGGATTGTCACCATAAAAATTAAATTTCAAAGGCAACTGGTCTGAGTGTATTAAGTGATAAAGATGCTAATCCTGCATTCAAAACTTTAAAAACTTTTTTCTCCTGTTATGGTTTGGAGCTATCACATACCATAGGTGCACTGGCCCTTTAATAGTCAGTGCCAAACAGTTGCATGCTGGGGGTTCTTTTTATCTATAATATATTCCTCCTCTTCCATTTAAAAAAAAAAACCAATAGGATTACATTGGGAAGAGCTTTTGAAACCTCTAGCGTTTGGGCGCTAGAGGTTTCAAAAGCTCTTCCCAATGTAATGCTATGGGGTTTTTTACAAAACCTCATTGCTCCAGTGTGCACAGACACATAGGATAACATTAGCAGCAGATTTAAAAACTCAAAACGCTCATAAAAACTCCTCTGGTGTGCACCAGGCCTAAGTGCTTTTGAAAATAAACAAAACCCTGAGAATCCCCCATGCAGAAATGGGCTAGTCCAAAACCTGTCGGTTCTGTCAGATTTCTTCTACTTACTGCAAGTGACAGGAACATAGGAGAAACGTAATTTGTGGCTCATTTTACACTGGAAGAAACATACTTCTTCTTTGTATGTGTTTACATGTATTTTAGATATTACAATTTTCGCAATAGTGGTCTTTTAAATTATAAAGTTCCTTCAAGTACTTGAGTCATGTTCAAGCTACAGAAACACTCCCACTGGTGTTAGTTTTTGTTTATTCTTGTATTATTTTTATTTCCTTTACAGAGCCAGTATGTTTTCTTAAACCAGTGTGCTCAGGATATCATAGAAGCTCAAACATATTCCCGAATTATCACACTCTAAGCAAAACTTCCCCATGGAAGACTTGAAACAAAAAATAGCCTCTTTGACCAAGAAAATAGGCTTCTGGTATTGGTGGACTCATCGCAGAAGAGGATTCAGTGTCATCTGGCACTGCTGTTACTTTGAATGGTCTTCCAGACCAGCGCTTAAATTAGAAAAAAATGTTTAAAAATAAAATTACATATTACATGTTACATATCAGCAAACCTGAAGCAAAAATAAACATATCAGATAATGAATTGTATGTGGAGTACAGCTAGAGAATAGAACATTAGTAGCACAGATATGAGTGTCTTATTACAGGAAGAGTTAAAGACTAGAGTTGTTGCAAACCTCCGATTTTGGTTCGCGAACCTCGAACACGCGAAAAACGTTCACGAGCATGCAAACTTTGGAGCCGCCATAGACTTCAATGGGCAGGCGAACCTTCAAAACTACAACCATTAATTGTGGCCACTAAAGTGATGGAAAAGATGTTTCAAGGGGTCTAACACCTGTAGGGGGGCATGGATGAATGGGATACACGCCAAAAGTCCGGGGGAAAAATCCATATTTGATGCACAGCAGGGTTTAAGGGCAGAAATCACATTTTATTGCTAAATTGGAGGCCTAAAGTGCTTTAAAACCAGGGATGCTCATCCCAATGCCAGGGTGCCACAGGCCACTGCTGCTGTGCTGATACCACTTATATTTAACCCAAAACACAATTGCTGCATAATTTTTTGGAGGTGTCTGGACTGAAAACTGCCATGTCCCAGTTGTGCGGTTGGACTTTGGACACAATGTGGGCTGCACGACCGCTGTCTGGAACCTAGTCCTGATGTTAATTGACAGCCATTTTTTTTTTAGGGGGGGGGGGATTTTAAGTCCTCACATCATCAATTAGTGTTTCCCTTTAAAAAATAATGATGCTACATGCCTCATTTACCCTAAAAAAAATGTTTTTAAAGCAATTTAAAGGCCACTTCCATTTTTTCAATCCAGATATCCGACTTTGCCCGGATATCCCGGACACTGGGGTCGGATATCCCATTCTATTCGGATACCCAAAAGGTCGGATCCAGATATCCGATCTGGATCCGGATATCTGGGTATCCGAATCCGGGTCTATCCGGATTTTGAAAAGGGGTATCCGAGCACCCGTGGTTAAAACTTCTTTGTTGTGTATCAGGTAGTGTAATTAGTGTACTGCTTCACACTGACAGACTAAACTCCCTGTGTAATGCACCGCAAACAGCTGTTTGTGTAGTGACGGCCGTGCTGGACTGGTGCGCACCATTACGAGAGTGCAGGTGCTGGCGGTTTTCAAGCCCATATGGTTGGGCTGAGGTAGCTGAATGACAGAACAACAGTGACTGAGTGTGTCCAGCTGATTGAATTTGGTCTGTCCACAATGAAGCAACGACCTTATCTTCTTGGGTCAGATGTGCCCCCAAACCCAACACACTAATTTAGCCGGCCATTTCTTTGTTTTTCATGTGTCAATGTGTAAGTTAACCCTTTCAGTTAGTGTTCAGAAATCTTCACATACAAAAATGATAGATTCTTCTTAAAACCAAATCAATATCCTTGGACTAAACATGCAAGCATGATGACAAATCTAAACTTTGAATTTCATAACTTTTTCATCCATTGTAAAATTATCATAAAATCTTTGATAAATTAATAATAAAAATAATGTATATACTTCATTGGATCACCCTAATAATGTCAGATAACAAAAATATATTGCCTTCCAGCTACTGATATCATTAATTTGCTATATATTCATCTTGATAGCATTCATATAATTTATCTATCCCAAATCTATATGATAAAATGTATACCTTGCAATTTTTTTTATCAAGTTATATCTCCTTAAAAGGTTTGTATTATTGTTTGGAAATTTGTAATATTTTCAGATTGAACTTTCAAACATATACTTGACAATTATGGCTTTGCTCATTATTGATCAAAATTAAAAAATATCATAAAAAATGTATCATTAAAGAACATGATACTGATGCCATTTGTATAATAATACTTTCACATTATCTGATTTAAATTGACATAATTATGTTATCTATCTAGCTCTTTGCTTTTTGTCAAGATCTTTGCCTTTAAATAAAATTTCAAAATTTCTGAATAAAAACCATTAATTCTAGAATCAATAATGTTTACACCATTTAAAACTTGTTCATTAATGATTCCATCAAACTTCCAAAATAACTTTGCATACAAAATATATTATGGAAATTTTCTCTATCAAAATATTCCATTTCCAAACAATTATCATACATTTACCTTATTTAAAAATGATTGGATCTATGTGTTAATAAATAAAAAAAACTTCCTTAAAAATGTTCACTATGAACCCTGTTCACTAACAAACAAAACAAACAAACAATTGAACAAAAAAAATCAATAAAAAAAAATCTTCTTCATATGTGTCAAGTCAATTGTATGTATGTAGAGATATTACATTTTACTTCTCCAGTTCAGTTCATCTTCAATGTATAAATTATGTAAAAACTTAATGCAACTCAGTTCATGAGGGAAAGTTCATGAGGGAAAAGAAAAAAACTTTTCAAAGTTCTTCAGGCCTAAGCCCTTCTGTTCCTTGTGAACCTCAGAAATGCCATTCATTCCTTCATCTCAAATGTCTCTTTAGTTTGTGTCATGTGACTTTGCCACCTCTGCATGTCATCTCCAACGTGGATGGATCATTAAAATCTGTAACAAGAAAATGCAGTATCATAACTCTTGTAAAACTTTGTTCCATTTTTGAAAAAAACAAAATATTAAACTCCAATGACATTGTCTTTGACTACAATTGTCATCTTAAATCATCTCTCACATCTTACTGTAAGGACAACAAAGTTATATTTCATAACTTCATAATATTCTGGTTTATGTAAATGTTTAATAACATGTTAATTTGTGTGTGCGTTTACATAACATGCTAATCTCATGTGTATTTGTATTTTCAATATCAAGTATGATTACATCTTCTGTGTTTCTCACAGCATGAATCTTTTGTGTGTATTCTCGTTTCTGTTATCAGTTAATCTACTTGCTGTGTGAGTGCAGATTGCAAGTAAACTATGTGTAATAATATCTCAAAAATGATCAATACATCATTTCTATAAAGACTTTTCTGATGTATCTTGAAATAACTATTTTTAATTGTTCTTAAACTTCAGTGTACCATAGCAACTTAGATGACTACAGCTCAGAAGACAGAACTACAGCTGTCCCTTTAAATATACCTCATGACACTCCCCAGACTTCTTTACAATTGGGCGTTACTAAAGAACATAGCTGGACGTATTCAATTGCTAGTATCCACAATGAACTCAATAAAACATGAAATCAACTTCTATGTAGACAACTGATACTCTAATGGTTTTAACCACCCTGGCGTTCTGATTAAATCGCCAGGGTGGCTGCGGGAGGGTTTTTTTCAAATAAAAAAAAAACTATTTCATGCAGCCAACTGAAAGTTGGCTGCATGAAAGCCCACTAGAGGGCGCTCCGGAGGCGATCTTCCGATCGCCTCCGGCGCCCAGAATAAACAAGGAAGGCCGCAATGAGCGGCCTTCCTTGTTTTGCTTATATCATCGCCATAGCGACGAGCGGAGTGACGTCATCGACGTCAGCCGACGTCCTGACGTCAGCCGCCTCCGATCCAGCCCTTAGCGCTGGCCGGAACTTTTTGTTCCGGCTGCGCAGGGCTCAGGCGGCTAGGGGGGCCCTCTTTCGCCGCTGCTCGCGGCGAATCGCCGCAGAGCGGCGGCGATCAGGCAGCACACGCGGCTGGCAAAGTGCCGGCTGCGTGTGCTGCTTTTTATTTGATTAAAATCGGCCCAGCAGGGCCTGAGCGGCGACCTCCGGCGGTGTTGGACGAGCTCAGCTCGTCCAGACCGCTCAGGTGGTTAATGTCCCATCTTAATTACTATCGTACCTTAGACTTCATCAATTTATTGGAAAGGGGAGAAAAATCACCACTACCTTTGATCTTCTTCACATATCTCTCAGGAAATAAAATTTAATAATTAAGGAGAAAAAATACATGTATACAATAAATCATAAGTGAAAATAGATATGTTATCACTTTAAGAACATAAAGTAAACAAACAATTACTTTTTATCAGAGTTTTCCTCTAATATGCTGTCCTTTTAACTTAATTATACTGTGTACAGTCTAGGATATCAGTGCATACATTACTGTATTTAACAATTTACAGCAATGATCAAAGTATACAATTTTAATCCAGATATCTGATCCATGAGCACAATGTCCCACTGTATCATCTTCCTGATTTTATTACCACAGAAATCAAATTATGTTTTTTCTGTGATTCAAGCAATTTCTGTGTTCTATTTTCAAATTCTTCTAAATATGCTGCCAAAATATTGCAGTTAGGACAAACCTCTGACCCCTGCTGAACCGTACAGATCTGAGATGCAGATTGCACTTCAGTTACACAACAGCTAATACAAAATCCAGCTTCTCCCTATCTTTCTGCACAAAAGGTCAGATTCTTTTCTGAAAATAAATGTACAGTGCTCGACTCAAGTCACAAGGGGGCAGGGATTCTCTGAGCAAAATCTTCTGAAACCTCTTCAGACTACAACAAGGACACGTCACATAAATGTACACATATATCCATATATTCAATTTGACTATTAATTACGACAACAAATACTTCATTATTGATTGATGGATCCATACCAATCAAGATCTTTATCGAATATATCCATATATACATACATTAAAGGGACTCCGAGCAGTGCAGAAACTATGGAAAGATGCATATCATTTTAAAGCTCTCTTTCTCCTCTTTCCAATGATATATAAATCGCCGCCCTACACCTTTTAGTTTTCACTATTTTCGCGATTGAAATTGCCGCGACCGCGATTTCAATCGCGAAAATAAAGAAAACTAAAAGGCGTAGAGCGACGATTTAGGTGTCGCCAGAAAGAGGAGAAAGAGAGCTTTAAAATGATATCCATCTTTCCATAGTTACTTGTATTACACAGGACGACACTTTCCTCAGTGTCAGCAGCTCCACCTTACACACCCCAATGAGCTCTGGGTCACCATGAGCTTGCTGGTTAGTCTGTGCCTCTCGGATTTACAAGCCCTACTCCATAGAGCCAAATTAATCCATGCCATGCACTGATGAGGATCAAACAATCCGAAACAGTCTGTATGCATGTTGGATTATTATGGCTCTGTACATATTAACAAGCTGACACATCATTGCATTCCAGCGGTTCTGGAGGTGTGTTTAGCTTCTAAGGGTACAATGGTTAATTTGCATATATTCAGCAGTGGTGCCTGGGAGACATCTTGAGCTCACTCCAACCTGAATTATCGCAAATTCTTTCTGTTTTAGGAAAGCAAACTTTTGTTTTTCTCAGCAGCTCCATTCAGCAGAAAAAGTCGCCCTGTGTAATACAATGTAACTATGGAAAGATGGATATCATTTTAAAGCTCTCTTTCTCCTCTTTCTGGCGACCCCTAAATCGTTGCCCTACGCCTTTTAGTTTTCTTTATTTTCGCGGCAATTTCAATCGCGAAAATAGCGAACACTAAAAGGCGTAGGGCAGCGTTTTATATATCATTGGAAAGAGGAGAAAGAGAGCTTTAAAATGATATGCATCTTTCCATAGTTTCTGCACTGCTCGGAGTCCCTTTAACCATATAACATATGTCCCCTTTATTGAAATAAATTAATATTTCAATAATACAACATTCATTCTTCATTCATATCACAATCATATCTCAATTATTCTGGTTTAAGAGATTCGTCAAAGATATATTTCCCTCCTCAGTACTTCTGTCAACACTAATCAATTTATAAAATGTCTTAATCTTAAATGCCAAGACTAACTGCACTAATATCACCTTTCTGTACAATATAAACCTCTAACTAACTTTTCTAAGTGAACACAAGACTTGAAATACCCTTTAACCATTTCCTCACTGGACATTACTTGGAAGCAACCTTTTTTTCTTCCCTCCTCTACATGTGTCAATAACTTATGGGACAGTGCAATCAGTATATCATAATCTGATTACATTAATCAAATATCACTGATAAAATTAGACTAAACACATTGATTTCCCAAAAATATTTTACCTTATAAAGTATCATAAATCATTTCAATTTAATATTGCATTTGATAAACAAGTTTATAACTATAGTCATGTGTTGCTAAATTTACCTAACACATTATTCCTTTTGAATCTAATTCTTGTGCCAATCCATGTTATTTCTCAGTAGTATTACTAAGAATAACTTTCTGACTAAACCCACTAGTTTAAAACCTACTTTTAACAATTTTTACGAAAAACGATTTTTACAATATCTGCCTGTCTATGGTCACAAGCAATCACATCTTACTTATGAATGCTGACCCTTACCACAATATCTCCGTCAATCACCTAATACAGAGACAGATAAAGTCATTATCAAGCCATGATGACTATCAATTCTATGCAATATTATAAGCTTAATTTTAATTAATTACAATTTTTTAATATTGATTTTAACAGTCCATGACTATATTTTATGCTTTTTAGCAATACTTAAATGAAAATATGGACAACATTTGAATGGACTTTTTCATAACATATATAGCTTGCAATGCTAATACATTTAAGTGACTTTATGCAATTATTTTATTCTCTAATTTAAATTTAAACAAATGATATCTCTAACATGAGACATGCTGCAAAGAGATCATGGCCTCAATTCACTAAGATCATGCTGGAGATAATAAGGCAAGAGAAAACTTACCTCCACACAGTGAGAGAGTTATTTTATCTTTTCATTCCTTAAAGAGGAGCTGTTAGGTATAAGGTCTCAGAGAAAATAAACACATATATCAGTAGCTAAAGATTGGCTGTACTTACATTACATATGCATTTCACTGTCCACGTTTGGATTTCACAGAATTTTTATATAGTATATGCAGAGAATGATGCTCCTGACAGCCCATGGCAGGTTCCATGTTTGTGAAGCCAAATGTGTCGTCATGTCCTGCCTGCTTCCCTATTCACAGAGGAGCTCCTACAGAATAACACAGTGTGCAGTGAATATTAATGAGCCATGTGGCTAGGAACAATAGCGGACTCCTGCAGTGTACTCTGCCCCGGAGATTTATCTGTGCTGTGGCTGGACTGAGTTAGAAGCTGCTGAAACTTGATCCCGTCTTCTCCTTAGCAGCCGAGGGGAGGGCCCCAGAATGCTTTGCAGTATGGAATGCGGCTTGCGGCTTGCTTAGGAGCTTAGCTTTGCTGATAAGCACACATTAAATGTAAGAGAGATTTTTATCTTTAGTAATGTCTTTTTGGCTTCTGTCTAAACTGTTTAACACAGGAGAATAGAGGTTTAAATTAGCTTCTGCAGCCTGACAGTTACTCTTTAAGTTACCTCTCCTGTAGTTAATTTACCTCCTCTGTAGTTATTTCCACACGCCTGTCTTTAACTCTGGAGTTATTTAAAGGATTGGAGAGTTAACTTAAAGACAGAAGAGTTAACTTTAGGCTTGCCTGAGGTAAAATGTTTCCTGAATACTACATGCCTTATCACCATGGTAACAACTCTAGAAGAGATATTAAAGACAGGAGATAAGCTTAGTGAATTGAGGCCCATGTCTTTTTGGTAACCAATTCATAAAATATCAATTTTTAATACCCAGAAATATTTTTATTTTTCTAGCTTTCAGGGTTGCAGGCTGCGCTTCTATTAAACCACTATTACAAATATATTTATTTTTTATATAAATTATGATTTATACATGGTCTATACTTTCCTTCTACACAAGTGGTCAACTAAAATATTTATAAAACCCTTACTTTATTTATAGAAGCTATTATGGTAAGTTTTGCTCCTATAATCCAATTACATTTTGATTACACAATCTTCCATTTAAACCATTTTCCCCAAGTTTAGCTTGCAGCTTTGTAGACCAGAATGTCTCCATTATTAAATATGCACAACCACTGATAAGGTTTGCATTCTGTTTGTCACTATAAGAGTATAACTTATAGAAACAAGGATAAAATTTCCTTTGCATGCTGTTCATTTTAGCAAAAAATTAACTATTTCCTTTATTGGCTGACAAATATTAATTTTTATTTATTTTGATAATTTTGGATAAAACGCAACGCAATCTGACTTTCTTTAACCACTTGAGGACCTAGGGCTTTCTACCCCTTAAGGACCGGCCACTTTTTTTCCATTCAGACCACTGCAGCTTTCACGGTTTATTGCTCGCTCATACAACCTACCACCTAAATTAATTTTGGCTCCTTTTCTTGTCACTAATAAAGCTTTCTTTTGGTGCTATTTGATTGCTCCTGCGATTTTTACTTTTTATTATATTCATCAAAAAAGACATGAATTTTGGCAAAAAAATGATTTTTTTAACTTTCTGTGCTGACAGTTTTCAAATAAAGTAAAATTTCTGTATACATGCAGCGCGAAAAATGTGGACAAACATGTTTTTGATAAAAAAAAACCCATTCAGTGTATATTTATTGGTTTGAGTAAAAGTTATAGCGTTTACAAACTATGGTGCAAAAAGTGAATTTTCCCATTTTCAAGCATCTATGACTTTTCTGACCCCCTGTCATGTTTCATGAGGGGATAGAATTCCAGGATAGTATAAATACCCCCCAAATGACCCCATTTTGGAAAGAAGACATCCCAAAGTATTCACTGAGAGGCATAGTGAGTTCATAGAAGATATTATTTTTTGTCACAAGTAAGCGGAAAATGACACTTTGTGACCAAAAAAAAAAAGTTTCCATTTCTTCTAACTTGCGACAAAAAAAAATGAAATCTGCCACGGACTCACCATGCCCCTCTCTGAATACCTTGAAGGGTCTACTTTCCAAAATGGGGTCATTTGTGGGGTGTGTTTACTGTCCTGACATTTTGGGGGGTGCTAAATTGTAAGCACCCCTGTAAAGCCTAAAGGTGCTCATTGGACTTTGAACCCCTTAGCGCAGTTAGGCTGCAAAAAAGTGCCACATATGTGGTATTTCCGTACTCAGGAGAAGTAGTATAATGTGTTTTGGGGTGTATTTTTACACATACCCATGCTGGGTGGGAGAAATATCTCTGTAAATGACAATTTGTTAATTTTTTTTACACACAATTGTCCATTTACAGTGATCTTTCTCCCACTCAGCATGGGTATGTGTAAAAATACACCCCAAAACACATTATACTACTTCTCCTGAGTACGGCGATACCACATGTGTGGCACTTTTTTGCACCCTAACTGCGCTAAAGGGCCCAAAGTCCAATGAGTACCTTTAGGATTTCACAGGTCATTTTGAGAAATTTCGTTTCAAGACTACTACTCACGGTTTAGGGCCCCTAAAATGCCAGGGCAGTATAGGAACCCCACAAATGACCCTATTTTAGAAAGAAGACACCCCAAGGTATTCTGTTAGGTGTATGGTGAGTTCATAGAAGATTTTATTTTTTGTCACAAGTTAGTGAAAAATGACACTTTGTGAAAAAAAAACAAAAATCAATTTCCGCTAACTTTTGACAAAAAATAAAATCTTCTATGACCTCGTCATACACCTAACAGAATACATTGGGGTGTCTTTTTTCTAAAATGGGGTCCGTTTCTGGGGTTCCTATACCACCCTGGCATTTTACGGGCCCAAAACCGTGAGTAGTCTGGAAACCAAATGTCTCAAAATGACTGTTCAGGGGTATAAGCATCTGCAAATTTTGATGACAGGTGGTCTATGAGGGGGCGAATTTTGTGGAATCGGTCATATGCAGGGTGGCCTTTTAGATGACAGGTTGTATTGGGCCTGATCTGATGGATAGGAGTGCTAGGGGGGTGACAGGAGGTGATTGATGGGTGTCTCAGGGGGTGGTTAGAAGGGAAAATAGATGCAATCAATGCACTGGGGAGGTGATCGGAAGGGGGTCTGAGGGGGATCTGAGGGTTTGGCCGAGTGATCAGGAGCCCACACGGGGCAAATTAGGGCCTGATCTGATGGGTAGGTGTGCTAGGGGGTGACAGGAGGTGATTGATGGGTGTCTCAAGGTGTGATTAGAGGGGGGAATAGATGCAAGCAATGCACTGGCGAGGTGATCAGGGCTGGGGCCTGAGGGCATTCTGAGGGTGTGGGCGGGTGATTGAGTGCCCTAGGGGCAGATAGGGGTCTAATCTGATAGGTAGCAGTGACAGGGGGTGATTGATGGGTAATTAGTGGGTGTTTAGGGTAGAGAACAGATATAAACACTGCCCTTGGGAGGTGATCTGACGTCGGATCTGCGGGCGAACTATTGGTGTGGGTGGGTGATCAGATTGCCCGCAAGGGGCAGGTTAGGGGCTGATTGATGAGTGGCAGTGACAGGGGGTGATTGATGGGTGGCAGTGACAGGGGGTGATTGATGGGTGGCAGTGACAGGTGATTGACAGGTGATCAGTGGGTTATTACAGGGAAGAACAGATGTAACTAATGCACTGGCGAATTGATAAAGGGGGGGTCTGAGGGCAATCTGAGCGTGTAGGCGGGTGATTGGGTGCCCGCAAGGGGCAGATTAGGGTCTGATCTGATGGGTAACAGTGACAGGTGGTGATAGGGGGTGATTGATGGGTGATTAGTGGGTGTTTAGAGAAGAGAATAGATGTAAACACTGCGTTTGGGTGGTGATCTGATGTCGGATCTGCGGGCAATCTATTGGTGTGGGTGGGTGATCAGATTGCCCGCAAGGGGCAGGTTAGGGGCTGATTGATGGGTGGCAGTGACAGGGGGTGATTGATGGGTGGCAGTGACAGGGGGTGATTGATGGGTGATTGACAGGTGACAGGTGATCAGTGGGTTATTACAGGGAAGAACAGATGTAAATATTGCACTGGCGAATTGATAAGGGGGGGTCTGAGGGCAATCTGAGCGTGTAGGCGGGTGATTGGGTGCCCGCAAGGGGCAGATTAGGGTCTGATCTGATGGGTAACAGTGACAGGTGGTGATAGGGGGTGATTGATGAGTGATTGATGGGTAATTAGTGGGTGTTTAGAGGAGAGAATAGATGTAAACACTGCGTTTGGGTGGTGATCTGATGTCGGATCTGCGGGCGATCTATTGGTGTGGGTGGGTGATCAGATAGCCCGCAAGGGGCAGGTTAGGGGCTGATTGATGGGTGGCAGTGACAGGGGGTGATTGATGGGTGATTGACAGGTGATCAGGGGGGATAGATGCATACAGTACACAGGCGGGGGGTCTGGGGGGGGGGTCTGGGGAGAATCTGAGGGGTGGGGGGGATGATCAGGAGGGGGCAGTGGGCAGGGGGGGAGATAAAAAAAATAGCGTTAACAGATAGTGACAGGGAGTGATTGATGGGTGATTAGGGGGGTGATTGGGTGCAAACAGGAGTCTGGGGGGTGGGCAGGGGGGGGTCTGAGGGGTGCTGTGGGCGATCTGGGGCAGGGGGGGAGAAATCAGTGTGCTTGGGTGCAGACTAGGGTGGCTGCAGCCTGCCCTGGTGGTCCCTCGGACACTGGGACCACCAGGGCAGGAGGCAGCCTGTATAATACACTTTGTAAACATTACAAAGTGTATTATACACTTTGTATGCGGCGATCACGGGGTTAACATCCCGCCGGCGCTTCCGTATAGCCGGCGGGATGTTGCGGCGGGCGAGCGGTGACAGGCGCCGGCGGAGGATTGCGTCACGGATGACGCGATCGCTCCGCCCATGCCCTTAAATGGACCGCCGCCTCTGTGGGTGAGCCGGTCCTTCAGGGCTCCACTTCCCGGCCGCCTCTGTGCGTTAGGCGGTCGGGAAGTGGTTAAACTTATAGCCAATTCAACAGAAAATAAACCATAATTACCCTTGCAAATTGATTCCTGCTCACGGCCACATGACGTCAACCATCAGATCTCCTGTCGACTGTCACTTTCCCACTTCAGATTCAGCGCAATAGAGTTTCACAAGCAAACAGTAGAGATGTCGCGAACCTCCGATTTTCGGTTCGCGAACCTCCGCGAAAGGTTCGGTTCGCGAAAAAGTTCGCGAACCGCAATTGACTTCAATGGGGAGGCGAACTTTGAAAATTTTAAAAAATTCTACTGGCTAGAAAAATGATAGAAAACATGTTTCAAGAGCTCTAATACCTGGAGGAACACCTGATTGAGTGAAATACACATCACTGCTGGAGGACCCGCCCTCCCTCCTTCCTCCAAGCAAGGTCCTTATACCATTTGACTGCCTACACTAATTAGTTATGGGACAGCTGCTACACACTCTGCTAGGGAGATTTTAATTAGCCTCTTGTGGGTCACCTCCCACCTCCTTCTACCCTTCTACCTATTCCCTCCTACCAGAGGGAGGAGGGTCTCTTCTGCCAGGGAATTATACTATTTTAAAAACCAGTATACATTATACCATGGCTGCGAATCGAACCCAGCTCTCACTGTGTGGTGGGCAAGTCACCCTAACCACTGTACCACTACAGTAGTAAGTGAAGCTGGCCTAAAATTTACAATTTATGCTCAATACAAGAGAAAAAGTAGACAAGACAAATAACATTTATATCACACTTTTCTCCTGGCGGACTCAAAGCACCAGAGCTGCAGCCACTAGGGCATGCTCTATAGGCAGTAGCAGTGTTAGGAAGAGAGAGAGAGAGATATGAATCTACCTGGCTATCTGGGGTTCTCTTTGGACAACTGTTGAACACAAAAGAGAAGGCCATGTCTGGCTACATATCTGTAAGCAGTGGCTGCATGGTGTAATGGTTAAGGGCTCTGCCTCTGACACAGGAGACCAGAGTTAAAATCTCAGCTCTGTCTGTTCAGTAAGCCCGCACCTATTCAGTAGGAGACCTTAGGCAAGTTTCCTAACACTGCTACTGCCTATAGAGCATGCCCTAGTGGCTGCAGCTCTGGTGCTTTGAGTCCGCCAGGAGAAAAGTGTGATATAAATGTTATTTGTCTTGTCTACTTTTTCTCTTGTATTGAGCATAAATGGTAAATTTTAGGCCAGCTTCACTTACTACTGTAGTGGTACAGTGGTTAGGGTGACTTGCCCACCACACAGTGAGACCCAGGTTCAAATCCCAGCCAATGTGAGTTGGCTTTTATGCTACAAATCCTTAAAGGGAACCTAAACGGAGAAGGATATGGATTTTTCCTTTTAAAATAATACCAGTTGCCTGAATCGCCTGCTGATCCTGTGTCTCTAATACTTTTAGCCACAGCCCCTGAACAAGCATGCAGATCAGGTGCTCTGACTGAAGTCAGACTGGATTAGCTGCATGCTTGTTTCAGGGTGTGATTCAGCCACTATTGCAGTCACAAAGATCAGCTGGACTGCCAGGCAACTGGTATTGTTTACAGGAAACAGCCATATCACTCTCAGTTAAGGTTCCCTGTAAGCAACCTGTTTCTATTGCATTGAGCATAAATGGTAAATTTTAGGCCAGCTTCACTTACTACTGTAGTGGTACAGTGGTTAGGGTGACTTGCCCACCACACAGTGAGAGCTGGGTTCGATTCCCAGCCATGGTATGATGTATACTGGTTTTTAAAATAGTATAATTCCCTGGCAGAAGAGTCTCTCCGGGAGAAGGGAATAGGTAGAAGGGTAGAAGGAGGTGGGAGGAGGGAGGAGACTCACAAGAGGCTAATTAAAATCTCCCTAGCAGAGTGTGTAGCAGCTGTCCCATATCTAATTAGTGTAGGCAGACAACTGAGTCAAATGGTATAAAGGACCTTGCTTGGAGGAGGGTGGGTGGGCCTCCAGCAGTGAGAGAAGTGTGTTTGGCAATAATGTGTCTGCTGACAGTGATATGGAGGGTCAAAGTTTTGCTCAATAGAGCATTATGGGGCGAATCGAACTTCCGCAAAAGTTCGCCTGATGCAGGCGAACGCGAACCCCCAAAGTTCGCCTGGAACCATTCGCAGGCGAACCGTTCGCGACATCTCTAGCAAACAGCTCCGCTTCCTTTGCTTCCTCGTTCCCCGATTTTGAAACGATGTTGCGATGTGGCTGCTGTAATTTTTGTGAATCAAATTTTGCGAGTAGCTGGCTCACCAAATGAAATATAAATAAGTTGGGATTTAAAAAATAGTTCCTTTAAAAACAAAGTCCTCAGGAGACAGTAAAATGTGAAAGAGGATTTTAATTAATAGTTATTGAATCTTCTGATGTTCAATATTCAATAAGGCACCGTTCTTTGGTACAAAAAAATTAGTTACAAAAGATATAAAACCAGAATGAATAAATAGCTGTAAGGTCTGTATACGGAATCTATTATTTGTAGTAGTAAATGAATGTGTGTATGAGTGAGTGAGAGAATAAGTGAGATCTTGTCCAGACCTTCCTGCAAGTTCTTATACACATCTTAGGCCTCAGTCTTCTACCGCTTTGCCTTTCTGATTGGACCAACAATGACGCTGCTCCATATGGTGCGAAGCCTCCTCTGCTAACTCAGGACTAACGTATTTTGAATCTTCTAACACATATGGTCATGTCATGAGCAAAGCATCCTTTACTGGCTAGTATAATTTAGGGTTAGGCTACGTCACATAACAACCATCATCTGTCTATGTAGTAACCAGGGAGAGAATTCCCGCAACCTGAAGCCAGGCTTGCCAGAGATCTATATTTACTCCCCTAATGAGGATGGTCTCGACCTCTGTGACCCTAAACCCCCACAAGGAAAGAGACACATGCTAAGCTCAACTCAGCTAACTACTGAAAATTAATTTTTAAACCAAACAATATACTGACTGTATATCCATTAACCAATATTGTAAAGGTATCACTATATTAAACAATAGCTTTGATATCTCAATCTCATGATATCGTATACCAATAACTTAATTCTGTAAATGGCATGGGCCCTTAGCCAAGTGCAGAAATCAAGTCATCAAATATTTTATATCATTTGATTAAAATCTCAAAGCATTCAACTTATAACAGTTTGTGTATGGGTGTATAATGCTGAGTATGATGAGGTGTGTTAGCAGTGTAACCTCAGGATTAGTGTTAGCATCATACACCCATACACAAAACACTAACACTAATCCTGAGGTTACACCGTTAACACACCTCATTATACTCCGCATCATACACCCATACACAAAACACTAACACTAATCCTGAGGTTACACTGCTAACACACCTCATCATACTCAGCATCATACACCCATATAGATAAAGAAATGATGTCCCGCTGCACCGAGGGTGGGTGTAAAAAGTTTCTTCCTTTATTGATACATCAAAAGACACACAAAGAGGCAGCCTCTTTGTGTGTCTTTTGATGTATTAAATAAAGGAAGAAACTTTTTACACCCACCCTCGGTGCAGCGGGACATCATTTCTTTATCTACATGTTCCTGAGGTCTGTGGTTCCTGCTCCCTTGGGATTGCAACAACGGTGGTAGTAGCGTTTCCACTTTCCTCTGCTAATCATACACCAATACACAAACACTGAGTATGATAAGGTGTGTTAGCAGTGTAACCTCAGGATCATTGTTAGTGTTTGTGTATGGGTTTATGATGCTGAGTATGATGAGGTGTGTTAGCAGTGTAACCTCAGGGTTAGTGTTAGTGTTTGTGTATGGGTGTATGATGCTGAGTATGATGAGGTGTGTTAGCAGTGTAACCTCAGGGTTAGTGTTTGTGTATGGATGTATGATGCTGAGTATGATGAGGTGTGTTAGCAGTGTAACCTCAGGATTAGTGTTAGTGTTTGTGTATGGGTGTATGATGCTGAGTATGATGAGGTGTGTTAGCAGTGTAACCTCAGGATTAGTGTATGTATATGGGTGTATGATGCTGAGTATGATGAGGTGTGTTAGCAGTGTAACCTCAGGATTAGTGTTAGTGTTTGTGTATGGGTGTATGATGCTGAGTATGATGAGGTGTGTTAGCAGTGTAACCTCAGGATTAGGGTTAGCATCATACACCCATACACAAACACTAACAATAATCCTGAGGTTACACTGCTAACACACCTCATCATACTCAGCATCATACACCCATACACAAACACTGAGTATGATGAGGTGTGTTAGCAGTGTAACCTCAGGATTATTGTTAGTGTTTGTGTATGGGTGTATGATGCTAACCCTAATCCTGAGGTTACACTGCTAACACACCTCATCATACTCAGCATCATACACCCATACACAAACACTAACACTAATCCTGAGGTTACACTGCTAACACACCTCATCATACTCAGCATCATACACCCATATACATACACTAATCCTGAGGTTACACTGCTAACACACCTCATCATACTCAGCATCATACACCCATACACAAACACTAACACTAATCCTGAGGTTACACTGCTAACACACCTCATCATACTCAGCATCATACACCCATACACAAACACTGAGTATGATGAGGTGTGTTAGCAGTGTAACCTCAGGATTATTGTTAGTGTTTGTGTATGGGTGTATGATGCTAACCCTAATCCTGAGGTTACACTGCTAACACACCTCATCATACTCAGCATCATACACCCATATACATACACTAATCCTGAGGTTACACTGCTAACACACCTCATCATACTCAGCATCATACACCCATACACAAACACTAACACTAATCCTGAGGTTACACTGCTAACACACCTCATCATACTCAGTGTTAGTGTTTTGTGTATGGGTGTATGATGCTGAGTATGATGAGGTGTGTTAGCAGTGTAACCTCAGGATTAGTGTTAGTGTTTGTGTATGGGTGTATGATGCTAACACTAATCCTGAGGTTACACTGCTAACACACCTCATCATACTCAGCATCATACACCCATACACAAACACTGAGTATGATGAGGTGTGTTAGCAGTGTAACCTCAGGATTAGTGTTAGTGTTGTGTATGGGTGTATGATGAGGTGTGTGTTAGCAGTGTAACCTCAAGATTAGTGTTAGTGTTTGTATGGGTGTATGATGCGGAGTATGATGAGGTGTGTTAGCAGTGTAATCTCAGGATTGGTGTTAGTGTATGGGTGTATGATGCGGAGTATGATGGTGTGTTAGCAGTGTAACCTCAGGATTAGTGTTAGTGTTTGTGTATGGGTGTATGATGCTGAGTATGATGAGGTGTGTTAGCAGTGTAAACGTGATGTGAATGTGTAAGAATGAAGATTATATTACTCGTGAACCATAGGAATTAGAACATGATCTCAAAATGAACCTAGTGGAAATGTCATCCTCTATACAATCCCTAAAGCCGCGTACTCGCCGCCAGCAACGTCACATGAACGTAATGTCGCGTAGTATAGTAGAGAATCATATTCGCCGTGTTTCGGTTAGGCTCGGACGGTAGAGGATGAATAGGACCATACAAAGATGATTGTGACTTTTGCCCAAATTGAAAGAAACGTTGGCTCGCACTTTTCCTTTTTGTTCACAGGATCCAACCGAAGGGTTCTGTCCTGGAGATGTGGTGGTAGTAGTCGTAGTAGTCCAGAGGGAGAAAGGCTGACCATTTCCCCTAAGGGCCACTCACCAGGGTTGTGGCTGTGATGAGGACAGCTGTCCTGATGGAGGGGACCCCCACTTGGGTCCATGTGAGCAGAGTGAACGTTCCAATCAGAGGTTGAGGAGATCAACGGCAAAGGTGGTAGCCAGGCCACGAACAAAGGAGGTGAATCAGTTATAAAGTCCGTGAAGACCGTCTACCTACAGCCTGAAGAAAACAATGAACTCTCTGAATGGAAGGGAGAGGAGAAGAAACTTTGCTTTTTGCTTTTCTTATTAATAATTAGCTCGTATTACCTGCTATCAACTATCATTGATAATAGCAAGTTGCCATTATGATTTTGGTCCACTAGTGGAAATTGATAATTTGTTACCAGCAGTTGCACCCTCCTGTTCCCACAGGCTTCTTTACCAGTATAATTCCACCTACACCTGAAACTACACAAGAAGATTGCATAAAGATCATCCCTCTGGTGATTCCAGTCGCTCAGGTAGAAAATAAACACACAGGCGTTTATACACATAGAATGCATAACAGGTCAATGACTGCAGACAGTACACAGACACAGGTAGATGTTACTGCAGCTAATGACCATCAGGGTATTACTTTCTGGTTCAACTCATCTAACACACAAGTGGCCACCTATCTCTTCCATGCATGCCAAATTCTTAAATGCCCTTCCTCCCTCCTGGAAAATCCCCCTCCCCACTAGATGATCAGTGGGGATATTCCTGTAGCTCTGCCTCTTGGGGAGCTGTAGGATGGAACACGGGGAGACCATGGGGATACCAACCTGAAAGTGCTTTAAATAAGAAGGATAAAAAGGGGAGATCTTTAATATCAAGGATGAGCCTGTCCTGTAAACATTTGGGTAAACATGTCCTCAACATTGAAAACCCAAGCCCAAATGGTGCGGGCAGTTATATATTTGGCATGCTTGATGGGAGAGGTGGACCTCCTAAATTCATAACATTTTTTATTAAAGATATGTTCAATAACCCAGAATATAAGTCGAACAGGCCTGATGAAGAAGTATCCCACACGCATAATCCCCTGATAAAGCGGGATGAGATCCAAGGGATTGTTGCTAAAGCAAACTCCACCTATGAGGATACTTTGGCCATTGAAACAGGTTTCTCACACACAATTTTATGGTTGGAATGGATGCAGTACACTGCACGTGAGCACAATATGTCTGACTGTTATGTTTGTGGGGGCACTAGGCCTCATCTGGGAACAGTCCCTCTCCCTGAGGGTGGAGAGGAATGTTTCCTTAGCCTTTACACAGGTACAAATACAACAGATCCCAAGTGTGAAAAATGGAAAAATGAATATCCCATTCTTTCTGGGACTATTAAACTTGATTTACCAGTCACCATTTATAAAGGTAATTATACATGATAAATTTAAAGCTCGGAATCAGGTGGCTGATTGATTTGAAAATGTCAATGGTTACAATGAATAAAAATGTAGACTGGATTAACTACATTTATTATAATTAGCAAATATTTGTTAACTATACCAAAGATGCCTTACAAGGCTTGGCTGATGGACTGGGTTCAAACTCTCAAATGAACTTTCAGAACAGGATAACTTTGGATATGTTAGCTGAGAAGGGTGGGGTTTGTAAATTTATTGGCCTCTCTGATGCCTGTTGCACTTACATTCCGGGCAACACAGGTCCACATGGGAAAGTTAAAGAGGCCATAAAAAAGTTCCTTTCAATAGAATTAAAAAAGAACTCTGATGTAGACACCTCCTGGTCAGACTTCTTTAATTTCTCATGGCTGACCGGATGAATTAAAAACCTGTTGATAGTTATCCTGTGTATAATTGTTGCCATTTTTCTAATCTACCTGACATTCAGACTGCTCATGTGGTGTGTCCAAAAATGCACCCAAAATGCCCCAACGCCTATCTATGTACCATATTTGGCCCTTAGGGCTAATAAGTATCCTACTGTCCCAGTTGAGGGTCACAACGCAGTTTAACCGTTAAATCACGGTTAAAAGGAGGGGAAATGAAAGGATAGGACAGTTATCACTCCTTTATCATTCATTATTACTTAATCAATATCTTTTGCTTGCTCATACACATATCCATATAAGAGAAGTAGGATAATATTGATATACTCATACAATTATAATACATAGCTTAGCACAGTAACTGCAAGGCAAATATACATACAGCGAGATATCTGATAGGAAAGTTACTGCTTAGTTAAGATGTTAAGTTGTGTTATTAAGATGTAGGTCATCTCTCTAGCACCTCTGTTTGAAGCCAACCACAAGAACATATTTGTTACTTGAAATAAGTTGAAGGTTCATAAATAATATTTCCAATACATGCGCGTCTTGATAATATTCAAATTAATAGACTGGAAAGGATTTTTAAGTAAGTGAGGGTTTTAAATACACACTATTTCTTCATAATAAAAAGTCAATGATTACAATTATTCACAGCAAAACAAAAATAGTTATAAGTAATTTCAAACAATAAAAAGATTAAAAATATAATGGTCTTAAAGGGACTCTGAGCAGTGCAGAAACTATGGAAAGATGCATATCATTTTAAAGCTCTCTTTCTCTTCTTTCCAATGATATATAAACCACCACCCTACGTCTTTTAGTTTTCGCTATTTTCGCGATTGAAATTGCCGCGGCCGCGATTTCGATCGCGAAAATAGAGAAAACTAAAAGGTGTAGGGCAACGATTTAGGTGTCGTCAGAAAGAGGAGAAAGAGAGCTTTAAAATGATATCCATCAAGCCATAGTTATATTGTATTACACAGGCCGACACTTTCCCTAGTGTCAGCAGCTCCATTCTGCTGAATGCAGCTGCTGACTTTGACAAAAAGTCGCCCTGTGTAATACAATATAACTATGGCTTGATGGATATCATTTTAAAGCTCTCTTTCTCCTCTTTCTGACGACACCTAAATCGTTGCCCTACGCCTTTTAGTTTTCTCTATTTTCGCGATCGAAATCGCGGCCGTGGCAATTTCAATCGCGAAAATAGCGAAAACTAAAAGGCGGAGGGTGGCGGTTTATATATCATTGGAAAGAGGAGAAAGAGAGCTTTAAAATGATGTGCATCTTTCCATAGTTTCTGCACTGCTCGGAGTCCCTTTAGGTCTCTTATGTATGCTGGAGACACGTGAAGTGTCCAGTTAAAGATGACGGCGTGTTCCTTCTGTATGTGTGAATGTGTGTCTGACCCCTCCTTCTCACTCATTTAAATACACAACAGCTGATACAAAATCCAGGTTCTTCTGTGGACAATATTCCTATTTAGGCAATTTCATTTCACATGACAGTACACTACTCCTCCTCCTATTCTAAATAGCATCTGCTGAGCTCACGAGATTCATATTCATGAGGATACCAATTACTTTATACTTTGTCATAGTAATACCTCTTTAAGCTCAGCAGTTTGATGGCAGTCAACAACTGCTCCAGACATCTCCATCTTTCTGCCCAAAAGGTCAGATTCTTCTACTGAAAATAACTTGACAGTGTCTCAAGTCACACAGGGGAGGGGAATTCTCTCTTCAGCAGGATACTCTGAAACTGTTCTTTCAGCCAAGGACACTTTAAAAACCAAATATACATACATATCCATATATTCGACTTGATCATTAATTACGGTAACAAATACTTCATTGTTGATTGATGGATCCATCTCAATCAAGACCTTTATCGAATATATCAATATATACATACATCAATTATATAACATATGTACCCCTTTATTGAAATTAATTAATATTTTAATAATACAACAATATTAATTCTTCATTTACATCACAATCATATCTCAATCATTCTAGTTTCAAGAGATTAGCCAAAGATATTTCCTTCCTCGGTATTTTCACTGACAGTCAATTTACAAATTTCCTTTGAACTAATGTTTTGATATACTCTTCACCCTTTTTAATTTTCATTAATTTATAAAAATGTCTTAATCTTAAATGCTAAGACTATTTGGCATATTATACAAAGTACCACTATTATAAACAAAATCATTATGGGATGTAACAATACATTTCCTGCAGCTGACGTTACTGAAGTTTTCCCTAAAGTATTTATTGCTTTTTTCAAACTATTCCAAAAAGATGTACTAGAAAATGTAACAAAATCATGCTGTAATGATCGGTGTCAGTAAGCAGAGAGAATCTGATTATTAGTGATCTGCAGTATCACCAATAATGCAGATGTCACCTGATTATTGAAGATCTGCAAAATCACCAATAATGCAAGTGCAACTAACCGCTGGATACCGTATGCAGAAAATGACAATCAAAACTGTACAATATACAAGATTGTGGAAATATCCACCACACGGTGATTCCTCAGAGGTGTGGTTACCTCTGAATGGGAACCCCATGTGTGAGATCCTCGGCCCAGGCGAAGATTGGGATCTCGACCCTTGGCAGTAATCGTCTGCTAGGGCAGGCGTCTCGGAGAGGCAAGCCTCAGAGATTTCCCACCAGTGGGAGACCTTCCACTGGGGAAAAGAAAGGTCAGACAGGCAAAGGTTTGGCAACAGAGAGACAGCAGCAGTACAAGAACAGAAGGCTGATTCAGAGTCCGTTAACAGGCAGGGTCGGCAACTAAGAATCAGATAGGCAAAAGGTACAAAATCGAGAAGAGGAGAGAGTAGTCAGGGATAGCCAAAGTCTGCAATACAATCCTAAACTGAGGTGTGACATCCTTGATATCAAGACCTAGGGACCGAGCTAAGGTCTGAGCGTTTACACCTAAGTATTCATGACAGCAGACAACTTGCTACTGACCAGCAAGTCCTATTTGTAGCCAGAGAGCTACTCAGCGCTGCCCCAGAGCCCCAGCCAATCCAGAGCACTGCAGGAGTCAGCTGACCGGCCTGGTCAGCTGACTCTTGTCCTGGAACAATAAAGTTCCTGTCTCGTCGCGCGTGCACGCGTGATCTGCCGCCTCCGCGCCGGCGAGATAGTGGGTGACCCCCCAGGTAGCAAGTGTGCGCCGGAGTCCGCCAAGCTCACGGACTCCGCTGCCTGCCCTACACCACTCGCCGGCAGGAGTGCGGAGGCCTCCGTCCGAGATGCGGAGTCCGGTGCCACGGCTCTCACACATGCTCTACATTTTCCAATACTCCTTGCTGATGGTTAAATTTAATTTCCGCAGCATGCAATTCTTTTGATAAGGCTGAAAATAATCCTTTATCTTTAATTATTTCTTTTGTCCACTTGTCCAAAGGGAATTCAGTAATTTGTGAAACATTATATTGTATAGGGAAACTATCAACATCTTCAGATATCAAAGATGTAATATTAATTCTTACATCATTTAGACTAACTGCATTTATATCCCCTTCAGCTAGTGTTGGGCGAACACCTAGATGTTCGGGTTCGCGAACGTTCACCGAACATCGCCGCGATGTTCGGGTGTTCGCGCCGAACTCCGAACATAATGGAAGTCAATGGGGACCCGAACTTTCGTGCTTTGTAAAGCTTCTCTACATGCTACATACCCCAAATTTACAGGGTATGTGCACATTGTGAGTGGGTACAAGAGGAAATTTTTTTTTAGCAAAAAGAGCTTATAGTTTTTGAGAAAATCGATTTTAAAGTTTCAAAGGGAAAACTGTCTTTTAAATGCGAGAAATGTCTGTTTTCTTTGCACAGGTAACATGCTTTTTGTCGGCATGCAGTCATAAATGTAATACAGAGAAGAGGTTCCAGGAAAAGGGACCGGTAACGCTAACCCAGCAGCAGCACACGTGATGGAACAGGAGGAGGGTGGCACAGGAGGAGAAGGCCACGCTTTGAGACACAACAACCCAGGCCTTGCATAAGGACAAGAAGCGTGCGGATAGCAATTTGCATTTTGTCGCCATGCAGTCATAAATGTAATACAGATGAGAGGTTCAATAAACAGGGACCGGAAACGCTAACCCATCACAGATGTTCATTGTTCATGTTACTTGGTTGGGGTCCGGGAGTGTTGCGTAGTAGTTTCCAATCCAGGATTGATTCATTTTAATTTGAGTCAGACGGTCTGCATTTTCTGTGGAGAGGCGGATACGCCGATCTGTGACGATGCCTCCGGCAGCACTGAAACAGCGTTCCGACATAACGCTGGCTGCCGGGCAAGCCAGCACCTCTATTGCGTACATTGCCAGTATGTGCCAGGTGTCTAGCTTCGATACCCAATAGTTGAAGGGTGCAGATGGATTGTTCAACACAGCTATGCCATCTGACATGTAGTCCTTGACCATCTTCTCCAGGCGATCGGTGTTGGAGGTGGATCTGCACGCTTGCTGTTCTGTGTGCTGCTGCATGAGTGTCAGAAAATGTTCCCACTCCAAGGACACTGCTGATACCATTCCCTTTTGGGCACTAGCTGCGGCTTGTGCTGTTTGCTGCCCTCCTTGTCATCCTGGGTTTGCGGAAGTCAGTCTGTCGGCGTACAACTGGCTAGAGGAGGGGGAGAATGTCAATCTCCTCTCTAAAGTCTCCACAAGGGCCTGCTGGTATTCTTCCATTTTGGACCTGTCTGACTCTTTCTTCAAGCAGTTTTGGAACATTGTGTTTGTACCGTGGATCCAGAAGGGTATAAACCCAGTAATTGGTGTTGTCCAGAATGCGCACAATGCGTGGGTCGCGTTCAATGCAGTCCTAGGCCGAAGAGGTCATAGCCTAGGGTCACAAAACCTGTTTATTTGGGCAATTTCAATGGTAGTGATGCTGACGTACATAAATCTCAGCCATGGCCGTTAGCAACGTCTGAATTTCACGAAATGTCTCATGCAGGTAGAAGACATATTGTTAGACTTGGATTCCAAAGATGGGGTCCCTACATCTCTGCAAACCAGAGTTACAGGGGTCCAAAATTGGTAAAATCCCCCATAGGCTTTCATTGCCTCCCTATTTCACTTTCCAAAATCTCACATCTTTTCAAAGGGCAATGGCTCAGCAGTACCACATTTTCTAGCATTGTAGGGACTCTTAGGGGGATCAAGCGTGCAGATCCACCTCCAACACCGATCGCCTGGAGAAGATGGTCAAGGACTACATGTCAGATGGCATAGCTGTGTTGAACAATCCATCTGCACCCTTCAACTATTGGGTATCGAAGCTAGACACTAGGGATGCTCATTCGGATTCCACGGAAATGCAATTTCCGAAATTCTGATCGGAAATTGCATTTCCGCATCGGAATGCGGAAATCGGTAATGCAAGTGCGTTAAGCGGATTTCCGCCGGAAATCACGGAAATTCCACCCGACTTTAACATCGATTTTCTCAAAAACTATAAGGTCTTTTTGAAAACTTTTTTTTTGCATCTTGTTCAGGAGATTCTGCTTAATAAACCCTGAAATTTTGGTGTTTCTAGGACTTACGGGGGCTTTGCTATTAACCGCTAAAGTCGGAAGATTTTTACTGTAATGTAAAATGCAGAAAATCCGGATCTGCCTATTTTCTGCATTTACATTACAGTAAAAATCCGCCGACTTTAGCGGTTAATAGCAAAGCCCCCGTAAGGCCTAGAAACACCAAATTTTCAGAGTTTATTAAGCAGAATCTCCTGAACAAGTTGCAAAAAAAAAGTTTTCAAAAAGACCTTATAGTTTTTGAGAAAATCGATGTTAAATTCGGCCGAAATTTCCGCGATTTCCGACGGAAATTCCGCATTGGAATACGGAAATTGGTAGCGGAAAGCAGAATCGGTATTTGGCAATGGTGGAATGCGGATTTACCGCGGAATCGGAAACTGGCATTTCCGACCATCCCTACTAGACACCTGGCACAAACTGGCAATGTACGCAATAGAGGTGCTGGCTTGCCCGGCAGCCAGCGTTATGTCGGAACGCTGTTTCAGTGCTGCCGGAGGCATCTTCACAGATCGGCGTATCCGCCTCTCCACAGAAAATGCAGACCATCTGACTCAAATTAAAATGAATCAATCCTGGATTGGAAACGACTACGCAACACTCCCGGACCCCAACCAAGTAACATGAACAATGAACATCTGTGATGGGTTAGCGTTTCCAGTCCCTGTTTATTGAACCTCTCATCTGTATTACATTTATGACTGCATGGCGACAAAATGCAAATTGCTATCCGCACGCTTCTTGTCCTCATGCAAGGCCTGGGTTGTTGTGTCGCAATGGGGAAGCCCTCCAGGAAATCCCGTTCTTTGAACGGGATTTCCTGATCGTAGGGGGGGGGGGGGGGGGGATGTAGCGAGCCCTGGGCTCACTACATGATTTAATTTTTTTTTTTAAAAGACTACTGCGCTGCCCCCTGGCAGATTTTATTAGACTGCCAGGAGGGTTAAAATAACCTTTAACCATTTCCTCACTGGAAATTACGTGGAAGCAAACCTTTCTTTGTTCTACATGTGTAATTAGATCTGTGTGAGTGTTAACCTTTTCAACTCTTGCAATGCACAGACTGATTGTGATAGCATGAATGGTAAATAGGCTTTCCCTGATTAGGCAAACAAATAACCTTTGATTGAAAATGTAAACCTGATGATAAATCTAATTGATCAACATCAGTACTTCCTTCATCCATGGCAAAATCATTATAAAACATTTGATAATATAATAATTGTGTATCACTAACTGGAATTCCTAATATTGTCACAGGCACTAAAATCCGTTCTTTACCCGCTATAGGTATCATTGATGTACTAATGCATTTATTCTGATTGCATCCGATCCATTTATTAACCCACAAATCTATATGATTCAATGCATATTTATATTTTCTGGGTAAACTTCGTAATATTCCTAGAGGTGTTATTCCTCCTTGGAAAGCCTGTGCTAGAATTTAAAAATTTGTTGAATATTCAGTTGGGTTTCCAAACATATCTGTAATAGATAGCGGAGATACCGCCGCAGAGGCAAGCGGCATGGCTGCTATCTCCGCATATCAGCCGGCGGCCTCTGCCGCGCAGTTACATGCTGCTGCTCTGCCTGGTCCTTCTATTGCGCATAGATTGAGGGCTACGCGCACGCGCCAGGACCTTTATGCGAATAGAAGGGGAGTCAGCTGATCTGCCAAGTCGGCTGACTCCAACGGTACTTTGGATTGGCTGAGTGATGGGGGCGGCGCTGTGGGGCATCTCTGTATATATAGTACTAGCCTGTCAGTTGCCCCGTGTCTGCTGTTGCGAATGCTAACGTGTTAGCCCTCAAACCCTAGTCAGATCCCAAAGTGTGCTAGAACCAGCTGGAGCTGGGGATCCACACTTAGCCAGATTCTGTTGATAGCTTAAAGTACTAATTGCATTGTATTATCTTTTATGACCTTCTGCTTCCTTTGACTACTCTCTTGCTTGCTGATTCTGTACCTCTGCCCATCTGATTCCTGCTGCCGACTCTGCCTGGACTTAACACTGAATCAGCCTTTTGTCTTTGTAATTTATCTGTCCGTACGTTGCCTACTCTGCTTGTCTGACCTTCCTGCCTTCACCAGTGAGCCAGTTTATATGTAGTTGGGAGTATATTCTTTTTTAAAAAAAGGAAAAGACAAAAAACCTTTTCGTCCTTTTGAGGGTCATCCACTCCACCCTTTCACAAGACTTAGTACATTATAGAAAGGACTGTAGAAAAAAAATTCATGCAGGATCTTCAGGTACAAAAATATCAAAACTTTATTGACACGAAAATAGATAATCTATTAAAAATATCTCTGTAAGAGGTTCCTTGTAGATATTTCTAGAGTTGGGCCGAACGGTTCGCGCGAACGTAGGTGGTTCGCGTGCGGGTACCGCACGCGAACCTTTTGCGGAAGAAGTTCGGTTCGCCCCATAATGCACTGAGGGTCAACTTTGACCCTCTACATCACAGTCAGCAGGCCCAGTGTAGCCAATTAGGCTACACTAGCCCCTGGAGCCCCACCCCCCCTTATATAAGGCAGGCAGCGGCGGCCATTACGGCCACTCGTGTGCCTGCATTAGTGAGAGTAGGGCGAGCTGCTGCAGTCTCTCATATAGGGAAAGATTAGTTAGGCTTAACTTCTTCCTGGCTGCACACCTGTTCTGTTCAGTGAGCCCTCAGCCCACTGCATACCTGTACTGTGATCCTGCCACTGCATACCTGTACTGTGATCCTGCCACTGCATACCTGTTCAGTGATCCTGCCACTGCATACCTGTTCAGTGATCCTGCCACTGCATACCTATTCTGTTCAGTGAGCCCTCAGCCCACTGCATACCTGTACTGTGATCCTGCCACTCCATACCTGTTCAGTGATCCTGCCACTGCATACCTGTTCTGTTCAGTGAGCCCTCAGCCCACTGCATACCTGTACTGTGATCCTGCCACTGCATACCTGTTCAGTGATCCTGCCACTGCATACCTGTTCAGTGATCCTGCCACTGCATACCTGTTCTGTTCAGTGAGCCCTCAGCCCACTGCATACCTGTACTGTGATCCTGCCACTCCATACCTGTTCAGTGATCCTGCCACTGCATACCTGTTCAGTGATCCTGCCACTGCATACCTGTTCTGTGGACCCGCCACTGTATACCTGTTCTGTGAACCCGCCACTGTATACCTGTTCTGTTCAGTGGACCCGCCACTGTATACCTGTTCTGTTCAGTGGACCCGCCACTGTATACCTGTTCTGTTCAGTGGACCCGCCACTGTATACCTGTTCAGTGAACCCGCCACTGCATACCTGTTGTGTTCAGTGAACCTGCCACTGCATACCTGTTGTGTTCAGTGAACCTGCCACTGCATACCTGTTCTGTGAACCCGCCACTGTATACCTGTTCTGTTCAGTGGACCCGCCACTGTATACCTGTTCAGTGAACCCGCCACTGTATACCTGTTCTGTTCAGTGGACCCGCCACTGTATACCTGTTTAGTGAACACGCCACTGCATACCTATTGTGTTCAGTGATCCTGCCACTGCATACCTGTTCTGTGAACCCGCCACTGTATACCTGTTCTGTTCAGTGGACCCGCCACTGTATACCTGTTCTGTGAACCCGCCACTGTATACCTGTTCTGTTCAGTGGACCCGCCACTGTATACCTGTTCTGTTCAGTGGACCCGCCACTGTATACCTGTTCTGTTCAGTGGACCCGCCACTGTATACCTGTTTAGTGAACACGCCACTGCATACCTATTGTGTTCAGTGATCCTGCCACTGCATACCTGTTCTGTGAACCCGCCACTGTATACCTGTTCTGTTCAGTGGACCCGCCACTGTATACCTGTTCTGTGAACCCGCCACTGTATACCTGTTCTGTTCAGTGGACCCGCCACTGTATACCTGTTCTGTTCAGTGGACCCGCCACTGTATACCTGTTTAGTGAACACGCCACTGCATACCTATTGTGTTCAGTGATCCTGCCACTGCATACCTGTTCTGTGAACCCGCCACTGTATACCTGTTCTGTTCAGTGGACCCGCCACTGTATACCTGTTCTGTGAACCCGCCACTGTATACCTGTTCTGTTCAGTGGACCCGCCACTGTATACCTGTTCTGTTCAGTGGACCCGCCACTGTATACCTGTTCTGTTCAGTGGACCCGCCACTGTATACCTGTTTAGTGAACACGCCACTGCATACCTATTGTGTTCAGTGATCCTGCCACTGCATACCTGTTCTGTGAACCCGCCACTGTATACCTGTTCTGTTCAGTGGACCCGCCACTGTATACCTGTTCTGTGAACCCGCCACTGTATACCTGTTCTGTTCAGTGGACCCGCCACTGTATACCTGTTCTGTTCAGTGGACCCGCCACTGTATACCTGTTCTGTTCAGTGGACCCGCCACTGTATACCTGTTTAGTGAACACGCCACTGCATACCTATTGTGTTCAGTGATCCTGCCACTGCATACCTGTTCTGTGAACCCGCCACTGTATACCTGTTCTGTTCAGTGGACCCGCCACTGTATACCTGTTCTGTGAACCCGCCACTGTATACCTGTTCTGTTCAGTGAACCCACCGCATCAGTGCGCATACCTGTGCAGTTAAGTGAACCCACCTACCTACGTGAGTGCACGCAGTGTGATATACCACTCCGTGCATACCCAATATGGACAAAACAGGTAGAGGAAGAGGAAGAGGTAGTGGCAGAGGCAGAGGAAGGTTACCCGGCAGGTCTGCGCGAGGTCGTGTAAATGTAATTTCGTGTGGATCTGGCCCACAGTACAGTGCTCGGAAGAAGGCACGTCCCATCACCTCCCAAGATTGTCAGGACGTGGTTGAGTATTTAGCGACACAGAACACCTCATCTTGCTCAGCCACCAGCGCTACTACTAGCACCACTTCCGCTGCATTTGACACTTCGCAAGAATTATTTAGTGTTGAAATCACTGATGCACAGCCATTGTTGTTACAGCCAGATGAATTTTCACCAGCTAATATGTCTGAGTTACGCGGCAACACTATGGATGTAACGTGTCAGGAGGATGAAGGACCTACTGATGGTGCAAGTTTGGATTTGTCTGAGGCAAGCGAAGCTGGGCAGGATGACTACGATGATGACGGTAATAGGGATCCTCTGTATGTTCCCAATAGAGGAGATGAAGAGGGGGACAGTTCAGAGGGGGAGTCAGAGAGTAGTAGGAGGAGAGAAGTTGCTGAAAGAAGCTGGGGCAGCTCTTCGTCAGAAACAGCTGGTGGCAGAGTCCGGCACCATGTATCGCCACCTATGTACAGCCAGCCAACTTGCCCTTCAGCATCAGCTGCTGAGGTCCCCATAGTGCCCACATCCCAGGGTGGCTCAGCGGTGTGGAAATTTTTTAATGTGTGTGCCTCAGATCGGACCAAAGCCATCTGTTCGCTCTGCCAACAAAAATTGAGCCGTGGAAAGGCCAACACTCACGTAGGGACAAGTGCCTTACGAAGGCACCTGGAGAAAAGGCACAAACAGCAATGGGATGGCCACCTGAGCAAAAGCAGCAGCAGCACACAAAAGAAAAGTCACCCTCCTTCTCCTCTTCCTCCTTCAGGTGCATCATCTGCTTCTGCCGCTTTCTCCTTTGCACCTTCACAGGCACCCTCCTCCACTCCGCCTCTGCCCTTGAGCGGTTCCTGCTCCTCTGCCCACAGCAGCAGTCAGGTGTCCGTGAAGGAAATGTTTGAGCGGAAGAAGCCACTTTTGGCCAGTCACCCCCTTGCCCGGCGTCTGACAGCTGGCGTGGCGGAACTGTTAGCTCGCCAGCTGTTACCATACCGGCTGGTGGACTCTGAGGCCTTCCGTAAATTTGTGGCCATCGGAACACCGCAGTGGAAGATGCCAGGCCGCACTTATTTTTCGAGAAAGGCCATACCCCAACTGCACCGTGAAGTTGAGAGGCAAGTGGTGTCATCTCTTGCGAAGAGCGTTGGGTCAAGGGTACACCTGACCACGGATGGCTGGTCTGCCAAGCACGGGCAGGGCCGCTACATTACCTACACAGCCCATTGGGTGAACCTGGTGGTGAACGATGGCAAGCAGAAAGCGGCGGACCAAATTGTGACACCTCCACGGCTTGCAGGCAGGCCTCCTGCCACCTCCTCTCCTCCTGCTACATGCTCTTCGCTGTCCTCCTCCTCCTCCTTGGCTGAGTGGCAGTTCTCCTCTCCAGCTACACAGCCCCAGCTCCGCAGGGCCTATGCTGCATGCCAGGTACGACGGTGTCACGCCATCTTAGACATGGCTTGTCTCAAAGCGGAGAGTCACACTGGAGCAGCTCTCCTGGCTGCTCTTAAGAAACAGGTGGATGAGTGGCTGACCCCGCACCACCTGGAGATAGGCAACGTGGTGTGCGACAACGGCAGCAATCTGCTTGCCGCTTTGCATATGGGGAAGCTGACACACATACCCTGCATGGCACATGTCATGAATCTAGTGGTTCAAAGATTTGTGGCAAAGTACCCTGGCTTAGCGGATGTCCTGAAGCAGGCCAGGAAGTTCTGTGGGCATTTGAGGCGCTCTTACACAGCCATGGCACGATTTGCAGAAATTCAGCGTAAAAACAACATGCCGGTGAGACGCCTCATTTGCGATAGCCCCACTCGATGGAACTCGACCCTGCTCATGTTCTCCCGCCTGCTAGAACAGAAGAAAGCCGTCACCCAGTACCTCTACAACTGGAGTAGAACGAAACAGTCTGGGAAGATGGGGATGTTCTGGCCCGACAACTGGACACTGATGAAAAATGCATGCAAGCTCATGCGGCCGTTTGAGGAGGTGACCAACCTGGTGAGCCGCAGTGAGGGCACCATCAGCGACTTAATTCCCTACGCGTACTTCTTGGAGCGTGCTGTGCGTAGAGTGGCGGATGAAGCTGCGAATGAGCGTGACCAGGAACCGTTACGGCAGGAACAGGCATGGGACCAATTTTCATCAGACCCAGCTGTTTCCTCAACACCTGCGGCAGCACAGAGGGGGGAGGAGGAGGAAGAAGAGAGGTCGTGTGCAGAAGACGAGTCAGACTCAGAGGATGATGAGCAAGGTGTTTCTTTGGGGGAGGAGGAGGAGGAGGAGGAGGGGACAGCGGCAGGACAACAACCGCAGCAGGCGTCGCAGGGGGCTTGTGCTGCTCAACCTTCCCGTGGTATTGTTCGCGGCTGGGGGGAGGAGGTTGACTTACCTGACGTCACTGAGGAAGAGCAAGAGGAGATGGAGGGTACTGGATCCGACTTTGTGCAGATGTCGTCTTTTATGCTGTCCTGCCTGTTGAGGGACCCCCGTATAAAAAACCTCAAGGGGAATGAGCTGTACTGGGTGGCCACACTACTAGACCCTCGGTACAGGCACAAAGTGGCGGACCTGTTACCAACTCACCGGAAGGTGGAAAGGATGCAGCATATGCAGAACCAGCTGTCAACTATGCTTTACAATGCCTTTAAGGGTGATGTGACGGCACAACGCCAGCAAGGTACCACTGCCACTAATCCTCCTCCCGTGTCCACGCAGTCAAAGACAGGACGCTCCAGCGATCTCATGGTGATGTCGGACATGCGGACGTTCTTTAGTCCAACGCCTCGCCGTAGCCCTTCCGGATCCACCCTCCACCAACGCCTGGAACGGCAGGTAGCCGACTACCTGGCCTTAAGTGTGGATGTAGACACTGCTGTGAACAGCGATGAGGAACCCTTGAACTACTGGGTGCGCAGGCTTGACCTGTGGCCAGAGCTGTCCCAATTTGCCATCCAACTTCTCTCCTGCCCTGCCGCAAGCGTCCTGTCAGAGAGGACCTTCAGCGCAGCTGGAGGCATTGTCACAGAGAAGAGAAGTCGCCTAAGTCACAAAAGTGTTAAGTACCTCACCTTTATCAAAATGAATGAGGCATGGATCCCGGAGGGCTGCTGCCCGCCCCAAGACTAAGTCAGTCCCCGCACACACAGCATCTCTGCCTGCACGCCGTGTGACTGGCTGCCTGGCCTGCCCCAAAAAGACTAAGTCGCTCCCAGTCCCTCCACACAGCATGTCTGCCTGCAGGCCGCTTCACTACCTTCTCCGCCACCACCAACAGGGTCCGGGACTCCAGGCGGATTGCTGAATTTTTTAGGCCGCTGCTAGCAGCGGCCGCTGTAATAATTTTTATGGTGCGTGTACATGACTGCCTAATTTTTCTGGCTGCACTGAGGGCAGCTGCAACAACAAAAGAAAAGGCATGTACATGCGCCCATTCCCCTTCGTGATCATTACCTTGCCGTGGTGAAGGGGCTTGCGTATCACAATGAAGCAATGACCGGCGCCTAGATGAGTGTCTCGGGGGGCACACAAAAGATAATAAGGTCGTTGCTTCATTGTGGTCAGACCAAATTTGATCAGCTGGACAGTCACTGTTCTGTCATTCAGCTACATCAGCCAGGCCGACCATATGGGCTGTAAAGCCACAAAAACCTGCACTCTCGCCATGGTGCGCACCAGTCCAGCACAGCCGTCACTAGTACAAACAGCTGTTTGCGGTGCGTTACACGGTGAGTTTGGTGTGTCAGTGTGAAGCAGTACCTTAATTACACTACCTGATTGATGTATACACATGCAAGATGTTTTAAAGCACTTTAGGCCTGTCATTTAGCATTCAATGTGATTTCTGCCCTTAAAACGCTGCTTTGCGTCAAATCCAGATTTTTCCCGGGGACTTTTGGCGTGTATCCCACTCCGCCATGCCCCCCTCCAGGTGTTAGACCCCTTGAAACATCTTTTCCATCACTTTTGTGGCCAGCATAATTATTTTTTTTTTTCAAAGTTCGCATCCCCATTGAAGTCTATTGCGGTTCGCGAACTTTAACGCGAACCGAACGTTCCGCGAAAGTTCGCGAACCCGGTTCGCGAACCTAAAATCGGAGGTTCGGCCCAACTCTAGATATTTCCAGCACAGAATTCAGATACACATATAGACTTAGTTGTAGACTTAATGCATTTTATAGAAAAGGCAAAAAAAATAGAAGGCCTTTTCTATAAAATGCATTAAGTCTACAACTAAGTCTATATGTGTATCTGAATTCTGTGTTAAAAATATCTCTGTAAGAGGTTCCTTGTAGATATTTCCAATAGATTATCTATTTTCGTGTCAATAAAGTTTTGATATTTTTGTACCTGAAGATCCTGCATGAATTTTTTTCTACAGTCCTTTCACCAGTGAGCCTTCACCTACTCCTCAGGTGAAGCTCAGCTGCTACACTGTGTGTAACACCTGCTCCTCAAGTGATCAGCCTTTGCAGCACAGTCAGTGGTCCCTGCTCCTCAGGTGTCCACTGGCTACAGTATAGTCTTAAGCACCTGCTCCTTAGGTGATCATTGGCTGCAGTACTGTCTGAGTCACCCGCTCCTCGGGAGAACTCTTCCTCATTACTGTTGCACCAAACACTATCTCACATTGGTTGTCCTGTGTCTGGCTATACTAGCATTATTGGTGATTGTGCAGATCACACAGAATCAGGTATAGCATCTGTATTATTGGTGATACTGCAGATCACCAATAATCAGAAAATCTGTTTTGCTGACACCAATCGTTCTAATATCCTTGCCAACTGTGACTTATTCACTATCAATCAATATCAAAGCTATATCTTGCAAATGTGATACGGAAGGGCCTAAAACAGATGCAGTTTGTATTATCATACTCTCAATCAATCGGTTTATATTCCTCTGCACCTTTAACCCTTTACCTCCCAACAAACACACGGTTTCTAAATCAGATTTCAAAGTCTTTACATCCAAGCTGTTAGTTATGGCACCAATGGTTCCTGCTCCTCCTAAAATACCCTCTATAATGCCTCGCTTGTTCCTAGGATAAGTTTCAATACTATTTTCAAACCATTGTTCCATTCCATGTATCGAATTTGCAAGATAATTTTGGCATATTGGATATCTTGTGGGAATTTTCCAACTTGAAATATTAAACTTCCAAACAATTATCACAAATCTACCTTCCCTTAACAGTGGTTTGGTCTGGAAATGATTGAATTGAAAAGGACTCGCTTTGTAAACATGTTTATCATTACAAATGGCTCTTTCAGGAGATTTGACTGTGATTTGAGTCATGTCACATTTAGTAAGGAATCCTTGTAGACTAATACAACATTTATAGATTCCATTATCTTCCATAATCACTTCTTTTAAATAATAAACCAATTTAGACTTTATACATTTTACACTCCCTTTAGCACCTTGGTTAATCACATGGATATTACCATTATAAAAATTTCCTAGAAATTCATTATTTTTGCTCCATGTTAAAGTTGTATTTGGAGGAAACAATACACCAGTATTGCATATCAGCTGTATATCCTTATAACCTTCTTTTACTTCTAAGGAACGTGGCATAACTTTAATCTCCGGATGCTCTATATTTGTCAGTCAAATTAATTTTTATATTTGCTACTACATCTCCTTTAGATATTTGTAATTCCCCAAATCTATTGATATCTCCTTCAACATCACTTTTAATTGCAGTGGCCTCAATTCACGGAGCATTATCAAACGTTTATCAAACACTTTATCAAACGTTAGTGAATTTAAAATGAGATTTCACCCATGAGGTAAATTATCAAAGGTGTCACATATTTGTTGAACATTTTATCGGTAAAACATTCAATAATTATATAAAACAGTGAATTGAAAATGAGATTTTACCCATGAGGTAAATTATCAAACGTTTGATAAAGTGTTTGATAAAGCTCCGTGAATTGAGGCCATTACTATCAGGAAATCACCTTGGGACAATGAAACATCCTTTTCCCCTTTTTCCCCTCTCAAATACTCACTCCCAGTTGCTTTGGTAAAATTACTGTGTCATTGCCCTTAATTTGTATGTACCAGAAATTAAATTCAGTTAAACTACAACTTATATTTCCTGTCATATCATTATGGATATATCGTCCTGTCAATTTAGTGAATACATTTCTTGATTCTATTACTGCTTGGACACCTATATTTGTAGGATGTTTTTGCTTAGGTTCAGATAATGATTGTTGTTTACAATTGTTTTTCCAACATACTACAATGTCATTTTTGGTATCTACAGTACTTTCTTTAAAAAAAAAAAATCTTCATAAGAATAGCCTCTTCCTCTGGATATTGTATTTTCCTTTACTGAAACTTCAGAGCTTAAGTTTGTTTCTTCAGCTTGCACAGTCATTGTCAAACAATGGATCACTGAAGTAATCAAAGTCATGTAGAAAGAAAATGTTAATCAGTCCTTTTCCATTTGTTGCATAGTCTCTCATGGCATCCCCCTTTAATCCTTTCTTTGGATCAATCTCCTTCCGCTTGGATTTATGCTCAGACATGATACCTGCAAAACAAATGCAGCATCATTATTTTGTAACATACAATTTGCATTGATCTACATGAACCCACATTTCTTGCTGCCTACGAACATTTTTAGCAGAGATTTGAGGTCTTTTAATTTTAATCATTACTTGACCCAATGTATCAATGGTCTCAAAAGGACCTTCCCAATTACTGTGCCATGGTCCTGGTTTTTTAAACATCTTGACCATTACTAATGCCCCTTTCACAAATTTTGAATTATGAGGTGGCACCATTTTCTGCATATGAGATGCAGCATGTGGCAAAATTGTATTCAAATGTTCCTGCAACAACTGTAGCCATTTCGTTTTTTCTATAGCCTCTCTCTGTGGAGTAGACAACCTTGGTTCCTGTGGAAATAAAAGTGGCATTTTCCTTCCTGTCATTAACTCAAAAGGTGTATTTAGTAGTTGCATCCGGAGTGGTTCTAATGCCCATCAAAACAAAAGGAATTGCATCCACCCAAGTATTTCCTTTCCCAATTAGCATTTTAGCAATTCTTTGTTTGATTGTTCTATTCATCCTTTCCACAACGCCTGCTGACTGTGGGTGATAAGGCACATGGAATTGTTGCTTAATTTCCAAAACGTTACACATTGCTTGCATTACTTTTCCTGTAAAATGTGTTCCTCTATCACTAGATATATTTTATGGAATTCCCCATGTTGCAAATACATGACTGGCTAGAGCCCTAGCAGTACTCAATGCATCATCTTTTCTCAAGGGAATAACTTCCACGCAAAAAGCATCAACCACCACCAATGCATATCTCAAACCTTGTTTACCCATAGGTAATGGACCTTTAACCCACAGAGACCCAAAATATAGAAAAAAAAATTCAAAAAATGTTTTCAACCTTTCACCTGTTGTTACAGGAGGCCTGTGATGCCTAAATCAATGTTTTTTTTTTAATTTTGACATTTTAGTAACTTTTTGGGAGGATGTTGTAAAAATTGCAATGCTGGGCTTGTAGAGTAGCAGAATTTCAATAGTATCACTCACACTCTGAACACATGTAAGGAACAATTAAAAGTTATTTTTTACTTTACAGTTTATAAAGACCCACATAAGTTCATGTATATACACAATAACAATAGTATAATAAAGGAAAAAAAAATATCAATTTAATACAAAAAATGAGTATCATATAAAAAAAACAAAACACTAGATCCAGACTATGGCCTCAATTCATCAAGTGTTACCGAACGCTTTCCGAATGCTTTATCGCACATTCGGTAATTTAGCGCAAGCATGTAGTGGAAGTTAGTATTCATGAATGACATCGCATGTCAATATCGTGCGTGCGGTAATTGTGCGGTAAATGTTCTGAAACTAGTATTCAAGATGCAGAAAGGGGGCATGTCAGGGCAGTAAATTCCAAGTGCAGTATCGCCTGCCCTGTCGTTATTTATGTTTCTGCTGTCGGTGTATTTAACAGGAACCTGTACTGAGTACAATTATTTAACCTGCCTGGCGTTCTATTAAGATCGCCAGAGAGGCTGCGGGAGTGTTTTTTTTTTAATAAAAAAAAAAAACTATTTCATGCAGCCAACTGAAAGTTGGCTGCATGAAAGCCCACTAGAGGGCGTTCGAGGCGTTCTTCCGATCGCCTCCAGTGCCCAGAATAAACAAGGAAGGCCGCAATGAGCAGCCTTCCTTGTTTTGCTTACATCGTCGCCATAGCGACGAGCGGAGTGACGTCATCGACGTCAGCCGACGTCCTGACGTCAGCCGCCTCCGATCCAGCCCTTAGCGCTGGCCGGAACTTTTTGTTCAGGCTACGCTGGGCTCAGGCGGCTGGGGGGGACCCTCTTTCACCGCTGCTTGGCGATCAGGCAGCACACGCAGCTGGCAAAGTGCCGGCTGCGTGTGCTGCTTTTTATTTGAGCCAAATCGGCCCAGCAGGGCCTGAGCGGCAGGCTCCGGCGGTACTGGACGAGCTGAGCTCGTCCAGACCGCCCAGCAGGTTAAAACAAACACATGATGTAGCTGCAAATGAATATTACATCCTTATCTTTCCACTCAGAAGCTCACCGTTTTCTTCTTACAGTGATCCCTTCCAGTTTTAACAAGATTGTCAAGATCGAAATATACCAGTTGCTGTCAGTTATATGTCAGTTACAGGATCTTCTCAAAAAATTAGCATATTGTGATAAAGTTCATTATTTTCTGTAATGTACTGATAAACATTAGACTTTCATATATTTTAGATTCAAATACACACAACTGAAGTAGTTCAAGCCTTTTATTGTTTTAATATTGATGATTTTGGCATACAGCTCATGAAAACCCAAATTTCCTATATCAAAAAATTAGAATATTTCATCCAACCAATAAAAGAAAAGTGTTTTTAAATCAAAAAAAGTCAACCTTCAAATAATTATGTTCAGTTATGCACTTAATACTTGGTCGGGAATCCTTTTGCAGAAATTACTGCTTCAATGCGGCGTGGCATGGAGGCAATCAGCCTGTGGCACTGCTCAGGTGTTATGGAGGCCCAGGATGCTTCGATAGCGGCCTTAAGCTCATCCAGAGTGTTGGGTCTTGCGTCTCAACTTTCTCTTCAGAATATCCCACAGATTCTCTATGGGGTTCAGGTCAGGAGAGTTGGCAGGCGGAATTGAGCACAGTAATACCATGGTCAGTAAACCATTTACCAGTGGTTTTGGCACTGTGAGCAGGTGCCAGGTCGTGCTGAAACATTAAATCTTCATCTCCATAAAGCTTTTCAGCAGATGGAAGCATGAACCCACTTTTGAACCAGAAACAGCGGCAGAAGCGCCTGACCTGGGCTACAGAGAAGCAGCACTGGACTGTTGCTCAGTGGTCCAAAGTACTTTTTTCGGATGAAAGCAACTTTTACATGTCATTCGGAAATCAAGGTGCCAGAGTCTGGAGGAAGACTGGGGAGAGGGAAATGCCAAAATGCCTGAAGTCCAGTGTCAAGTACCCACAGTCAGTGATGGTCCGGGGTGCCATGTCAACTGCTGGTGTTGGTCCACTGTTTTATCAAGGGCAGGGTCAATGCAGCTAGCTATCAGGAGATTTTGGAGCACTTCATGCTTCCATCTGCTGATCAGCTTTATGGAGATGAAGATTTCATTTTTCAGCGCAATCTGGCACCTGCTCACAGTGCCAAAACCACTGGTAAATGGTTTACTGACCATGGTATTACTGTGCTCAATTCCGCCTGCCAACTCTCCTGACCTGAACCCCATAGACAATCTGTGGGATATTGTGAAGAGAAAGTTGAGAGACGCAAGACCCAACACTCTGGATGAGCTTAAGGCCGCTATCGAAGCATCCTGGGCCTCCATAACACCTGAGCAGTGCCACAGGCTGATTGCCTCCATGCCACGCCGCATTGAAGCAGTCATTTCTGCAAAAGGATTCCCGACCAAGTATTGAATGCATAACTAAACATAATTATTTGAAGGTTGACTTTTTTTGTTTTAAAAACACTTTTCTTTTATTGGTCGGATGAAATATGCAAATTTTTTGAGATAGGAAATTTGGGTTTTCATGAGCTGTATGCCAAAATCATCAATATTAAAACAATAAAAGGCTTGAACTACTTCAGTTGTGTGTATTTGAATCTAAAATATATGAAAATCTAATGTTTATCAGTACATTACAGAAAATAATGAACTTTATCATAATATGCTAATTTTTTGAGAAGATCCTGTATATATCAGCTCCTGTCAGTTACAACTGAATGTGCAAGGTAATGTCCATGTTTCTCTATGGCTCAAGTGGGCAATATTACAGTTTAATAGTGCGCTGATCAGGAAGCGGTTATGGGGTAATGGCCTTTTGGCCCATGAATTTACTCTAAAGGCTCTATACAGTAGGTAGAGACATACCCAAGTTAAAAAAAATAGCTAAATTGCCAGCACCTAACCACAGGTATACAAAAACTCTAATTAAATTAGCTGTGAAAGAACATCAGGTGGTAACAGGTGATAACAGTTGATACAACAGGGCACAAAGAAAGGTTAGGAAGTCTGCCAACAGGACCCTGTGATGTACAAATTGGGTGCCTGTTTCCAGTGGATGCATCAAACAATGAAAAAGGTAATCAATTACCATATGTATTGGCAGGTCTGAGGGCTGCAGGAGATAGGCATTTGTGGAAGTTCCAATGACTTTCCTGTCAGGCAGGAACAGCCAGGTTTGATATTAAGCGGTTCAGCACCGCAGTGCCGAAAATCTCATGCATCCGAGCAACGTTCACCTCCCATTCATTCGCCTATAACTTTATTGCTACTTATCACTAGTGAAGGGCCGAACCTCCAATTTTCGGTTCGCGAACCGGGTTCACGAACTTCCGCGAAAGGTTCGGTTCGCGAAAAAGTTCGCGAACCGCAATAGACTTCAGGCGAACTTTGAAAAATAGAAAAAATTATGCTGGCCACAAAAGTGATGGAAAAGATGTTTCAAGGGGTCTAACACCTGGAGGGGGGCATGGCGGAGTGGGATACACGCTCAAAGTCCCAGGGAAAAATCTGAATGTGACGCAAAACAGCTTTTTAAGGGCAGAAATCACATTGAATGCTAAATTGCAGGCCCATCTTGCATGTGTATACATCAATCAGGGAGTGTAATTAGAGTACTGCTTCACACTGACGCACCAAACTCACTGTGTAACGCACCGCAAGTTACCAGCTGTTCGTGTAGCGACGGCCATGCTGGACTACTGCGCAACATGGCGAGATTGCTCTTCCTCACTCAGTGATGTCAGGTAATGTGTGACTTCCTTCTCAACTTTCCATGGCATTGTTAAAAAGCTTACGTTTTGTTTTTAAATTACATTTTCTACTTGCTGTGTACTTGTTCAGTACCGTTACAATGAGAATCCTATGGAGGCGGGCAAGTCTGGCATTGTGACCCCGGGTAATGGCCGAGGAATGAGGGTTTGAATCCGGTGTTGAGCCTGAGCAACGGCTACCACTACACATCCAAGGAGGGCAGCAGACAGGCATGCACGCCCGCCCCGAGGTAGTGACCAAAAATAATACAGGACTCAGGAGGACCTTTTGAGGCCCTAATTGTAATGAATCAACTTTAAGTCCTTTAACGGGAATCCGTTATGGAGGGCAAGTCTGCCATCCATTCAAGTGCAAGTTATGCACTGACTGCCAGGTATAATGGGCAGTCACAGATGCAGTGAAAGGTATGTAGTGACGGCAAACAGCCGTTTGTGTAGTGACGGCCGTGCTGGACTGGTGCACACCATGACGAGAGTGCAGGTGATGATGGCTTTTCAGCCCATGTGCTCGCCCGGCTGATGTAGCTGAATGACAGAACAGTGACTGTCCAGCTGATCAAATTTGGTCTGACCACAATGAAACAATTACCTTATTATCTTTGGTGTGCCACCCCCACCCGAGACACTCATATAGCCGGCGGTCATTGCTTCATTGTGATACGCAATCCCCTTCACCGTGGCAAGGTAATGATCATGAAGGGGGATGGGCACATGTACATGCCTTTTGTTTTTTTGTTGCAGCCGCCTGCAGTTCAGCCAGAAAAATTAGGCAGGCATGTGCATGCCCCAGAAAAATTAGTCTAGCGGCCTTAAAAATTCTGGAATCCGCCTAGAGTCCTGGACTCTGGTGGTGGTGGCGGAGAAGGCAGTCAAGCGGCTTGCAGGCAGAGATGCTGTGTGTGGGGACTGACTTAGTCTTCGGTCGTGCAATAGCCCTCAGGGATCCATGCCTCATTCATTTTGATAAAAGGTCAGGTACTGAGCACTGTCATGACTTAGGCGACTTCTCTTCTCAGTGACAATGCCTCTAGCTGCACTGAAGGTCCTTTCTGACAGGACGCTTGTGGCAGGGCAAGAGAGAAGTTGGATGGCAAATTGGGACAGCTCTGGCCACAGGTCAAGCATGTGCAACCAGTAGAGCAAGGGTTCATCCTCGCTGCTCGCAGTCACAGTGTGTACATCCACACTTAAGGCCAGGTAGTTGGCTACCTCCTAGACCAGGCGTTGGTGGAGGGTGGATCCCGAAGGGCTACTGCGAGGCGTTGGTCTAAAGAATGTCCGCATTTCCGACATCACCCCGAGATCGCTGGAGCTTCCTGTCCTTGCCTGCATGGACTGGGGAGGAGGAGGAGGATTAATGCCAGTGGTACCTTTATTGCATTGTACTGTCACATCACCCTTAAATGCATTGTAAAGCATCAGACAGCTTGTTCTGCAAGTGCTGCATCCTTTCCACCTTGTGTTGAGTTGGTAACAGGTCTGCCACTTTGTGCCTGTACCGAGGGTCTAGTAGCGTGGCCACCCAGTACAGGTCATTCCCCTTGAGTTTCTCGATACAGGGGTCCCTCAACAGGCTGGACAACATGAAAGAGGCCATCTGCACAAAGTCGGATCCAGACGTACTCTCCATCTCCTCTTGCTCTTCCACAGTGACGTCACGCAACTCCTCTTCCTCCCCCCAGCCACGAACAATACCACGGGAACGTGGAGCAGCAAAAGCCCCCTGTGATGGCTGCTGCGGTTCTTCTGCCGCCACCGCCGCCTCTTCCTCCTCCACAGAAAGACCTTCCTCATAATTGTCATCCGAGTCTGACTCCTCTCCTTCCACACACACACGACTCCTCTTCTCCTCCTCCCCCCTCTGTGGTGCCGCAGGTGTCGAGGAAACATGTGGTTCGGATGTAAATCGCTCCCACGAATCCTCCTGCCGTAGCGGTTCCTGTTCCCGCTCCTCCACAGCTTCATCCACCACTCTACGCACGGCACGCTCCAGGAAGTAATCATAGGGGATTAAGTCGCTGATGGTGCCTTCAGCGAGACTCACCAGGTTGGTCACCTCCTCAAACGGCCGCATGGTCCTGCATGCATTTCGCATCAGTGTCCAGCTGTTGGGCCACAACATCCCCATCTTCCCAGATTGTGTCTTTCTACTGTAGTTGTACAGGTACTGGGTGACGGCTTTCTCCTGGTCTAGCAGGCGAGAGAACATGAGCAGGGTGGAATTCCAGTGAGTCGGGCTATCGCATATCAAGCGTCTCACCGGCAAGTTGTTTTTCCGCTGAATGTCCGCAAAGCATGCCATGGCCATATAAGACCGCCTGAAATGCCCACACAACTTCCTGGTCTGCTTCAGGATGTCCTCTAAGCCTGGGTACTTTGAGACAAATCTTTGCATGACCAGATTCAGCACATGTGCCATGCAGGGTACATGTGTCAGCGTTCCGAAATTCAAAGTGGAAAGGAGATTGCTGCCATTGTCACACACCGCGTTGCCGATCTCAAGCTTGTGCGGGGTCAGCCATTGCTCCACCTGTTTGTTAAGAGCAGCCAGGAGAGCTGCTCCAGTGTGACTCTCGGCTTTGAGGCAAGACATTAACCCTGCGTGACACCGCCGTACCTGGCATGCAGCATAGGCCCCTGGGGTGCAGGGGCTGTGTAGCTGGAAAGGAGATCACGGCACCAGCCAAGGAGGAGGTAGAGGACGATGACAGCGAAGACGTGGTAGCAGGCGGAGAGGAGGTGGCTGGAGGCCTGCCTGCAAGCCATGGAGGAGTGACAAGGCGGTCCGCTGCACAGCCACGTACTCCCTGCATGCTGCCATCGGTCACCAGGTTGACCCAATGGGCTGTGTACGTAATGTAGCGGCCCTGCCTGTGCTTGGCAGACCAGGCATCCGTGGTCAGGTGGACCCTTGACCCAACGCTCTTCGCAATAGATGACACCGCTTGCCTCAACTGCACGGTGCAGTTTGGGTATGGCCTTTCGTGAAAAATAAGTGCGGCCTGGTATCTTCCACTACGGTGTCCCAATGGCCACAAATTTATGGAAAGCCTCTGACTCCACCAGCTTGTATGGTAATAGCTGGAGAGCTAATAGTTCCGCCATGCCAGCTGTCAGACGCCGGGCAAGAGGATGACTGGCAGACATTTGCTTCTTACACAAATACTTCCTTTACGGACAGCTGGGTACTGCTGTGGGCACAGGAGAAGGAACCGCTCAAGGGAAGAGGCGGTGTGGAGGAGGGTGGCTGTGAAGGTGCAAGGGAGAAAGCGGATGAAGACGATGCACCTGAAGGAGTAAGAGGAGAAGGAGGGTGGCTTGTCTTTTGAGGGGTGCTGCTTTTCCTCAGGTGTTCTTGCCATAGCGGTTTGTGCCTTTTCTCCAGATGCCTTCATAAGGCACTTGTCCCTACATGAGTGTTGGCCTTTCCACGGCTCAATTTTTGCTGGCAGAGAGAACAGATGGCTTTGCTCCAATCTGAGACGCACGTTAAAAAATTTCCAAACCGCTGAGCCCCCCTGGGCTGGCTGGCCATAGCTGGCAATACATGGCGCCGGACACTGCCCCCAGCTGCTTGAGGACGAGCTCCCTCTGCTTCTATCATGGAGTCGTCTCCTCCTACTCCTCTCTGACTCCCCCTCTGAACTGTCCCCCTGGTCATCTCCTCTACTGGGAACATACGTGGCATCCGTATAATCATCATCATAATCCTCCTGGCCAACTTTGCTTTCCTCAGACACCTCAACTGCACCAACTTCAGGTGGTTCATCATCCCCCTCCTCACACGTTACGTCTATACTATCGCCACCTAACTCAGACGTATGAGGGGGTGTACCTGCGCCTTCTTGTTGTTGCAGTAGTGGCTGGGAATCAGTGATTTCCCCACCACCAAATAACTCCTGCGAAGTGTCAAATGCAGCGGATGTGATGCTTGTACTAGCGCTGGTGGCACTGGCTGCAGGAGATGAGGTGTTCTGTGTTAAATACTCAACCACGTCCTCACAATTTTGGGAAGTGATGGCACGTGCCTTTTTCTGAGCACTGTATTTTGGGACAGGTCCGCAAGAAATCACAGCAACACCACCTCGCACAGACCTGCCGGTGCCTGGTGGCCTTCCTCCGGGTCTGCCTCTACCTCTTTCTGGTTTGTCCATTTTGTCCATCTCGGGGGGATGCTAGGTATATGCAGTGAGCTGGGTTCATTCAACACAACAGGTAGTTATATGCAGTGAGGTGGGTTCACTGAACACAACAGGTAGTTAGATGCAGTGAGGTGGGTTCACTTAACAGAACAGCTAGGAATATGCAGTGAGCTGGGTTCACTCAACACAAAGCTAGGTATATGCAGTAATGAGGTGGGTTAAGTAAACACAACAGGTACTGGGTATATGCAGTACTGGGTAGTACAGCTGTCCCTAGTCTGTCACTAGCAGGCACACGAGTGAGTGTAATGGCCGCCGGAGCCTGCCTTATATAAGGGGGGGGGGGGGGGGGGCTCCAGGGCTTAGTGTAGCCTGAATGGCTACAATGTGCCTGATGACTGTGATGCAGAGGCGAACCGTTCGGCCCATCTCTACTTGTGACAAAAAAATAAAATCTATGAATTCACTGTGCCTCTTAGTGAATACTTTGGGATGTCTGCTTTCCAAAATGGGGTTATTTAGGGGGTATTTATACTATCCTGGAATTCTAGCCCCTCTTGAAACATGACAGGTGCTCAGAAAAGTCAGAGATGCTTAAAAATGGGAAAATTCACATTTTGCACCATAGTTTGTAAAACCTAATAACTTTTACCCAAACCAATAAATATACACTTATTGGATTTTTTTTTTTTATCAAAGACATGTAGCACAATAAATTTGGACAAAAATGTCTATAGAAATTTTACTTTATTTGAAAAATGTCAGCACAGAAAGTAAAATAAAATAATTTTTTCACCACATTCATGTCTTTTTTGATGAATATAATAACTAAAAATCACAGCTGCAATCAAATAGCACCAAAAGAAAGCTGTATTAGTGACAAGAAAAGGAGGTAAAAATTCATTTAGATAGTAGGTTGTATGACCGAGCAATGAACCGTTAAAGCTGCAGTGCTCTGAATGGTAAAAAGGCTATGGTCCTTAAAGAGAACCAGAGACGAAGCACCCTCATGTATTTTATTACACTTATCAGTGGGAACATGACAGTAAACACCTATCATGCTTTTAGTTTTATTCTTCTCAGTCTAATCTATCTGTTATCAACTGTGATAAGAATCCACTGACTGATTCAGTCTAGGTTTGACCTGGAATCATTCTAGCTGAGTCACTCTTCTGTGGAGTCTTTTCAAGCCCAAGCCTGCCCCCTCCTGGCTCAGATTTCCTACTCAGAGCTGTTGACATGGGAGGGGCTGCTTCTGCCAAGAAAGAAGCTCTGAAACAGACAAGTGTATCTGTGTGCAGTGTGCAGCCTGTCATTATCTACTGTATGCAGTTTCATTTTTATGAGAGACACTTCCTACAGGCAGCCACACAGCATACCAGAATAATAAAGTTGAAAGCAGACAGATAAAAGGCTGCAGCAGCCCTGCTTGTCTATAGTCTCATAGAGGCTAGACAGCACATCCAGAACCGCTTATAACCTGGAAGCAGAAGGGATATGAGCCGGTGGCCATATTGGATATTTCCTGGAGCAATAATGGATAAAAAACACTCAAAGGCACACCAGAGTGGCGAAATTATCAGGTAGAGCATTTATTCTTTATAAGCTATCAACTGATATGTTTATTTTGTGTGAATTGTTCATCTCTGGCTCCCTTTAAGGGATGTAAAGACTGTGGTCCTTATGTGGTTAATCCGGCTCTGGAGGTAGGGACACAAAAGCTAAGGGACCAGAGTTCAGCTGGGGGTTTAGAGCACCAGTGAGGGGTGGTAGGCCAGAGTGAAAAGGTGAGATTTGAGAGCCTTCTTGAAGAGGTTGAAGGAGAGGGCTGCCCGAATGGGTGGAGGTAGGAAGTTTCATAGTGTTGGAGCAGCTCTTGAGATGTCCTGGAGGCCTGCATGGGACTGGGTGATGCGGGGGGCGGCAAGGCAAAGTCCATTAAAGAAGCAGAGCGAGCAGTTAGGCGTGTACCTCTGAGTAAGATCAGAAATGCAGGTTGGACAGGTTTTTTGGACATATTTGAAGGTCAGACACAGTGGGCTCTATTCACAAAACCATGTGCGGTAACTTTTTTGGGTGAAAAATTACCTCCAGTGATAAATCACTAAAAACAGTGAAAATAGTGAGTATTCACTAAAAATGTACCAAGTGTGATAAATGTTTGATAAAAGTGCGGTAAAACAGGTGATAAACAGGTGATAAAACTGTCAGTAATATGTACGGAAATAAAGCTTTTTTGACCACCGTAGGGCAGCCCATATACTTGCCACCCATTATACATAGACGACCCAGGATAGCCTGTCATATTTAAAGTGGGACCTCAACTCTTGCACAGGACAGAATGAAAACATATAAAATGCATCCCCGTATGTATATAATTTAGCCTGTCTAATTCCCCCTCATCGGTGAATAATCACAACTGTAATTTGAGCTCTCAGCTCTGCCAGCTGGCTGCCTCAGCAGAGCAGCTAATGTGTAAATACAGGATGCTAACCCTATGTCTGCTTCCATGAAAGCAGGAAGTACATACACTGGAGATTTTTTGCTGGATTTGTATCAGCTGTAACAAAGAAATGTTTTTCTTTAAAAAGGTAATTATGCTGTTGCTTATCTTTTAGAGCAGAGAGGAATTCCCTCCTCGGCATCTATTAAATCATCTAAAAGGCTGTAAAAGGTCTGAAAGTGCGCCTTGAGATTAGACACCCTCGTCTTTTCTGCCTTCTATGTAAAATAGACATAAACTTGAGCAAACAAAGCTCAAAAGGCTCCATCCTGAAGGCCAACAGCAGAGAAGTGATGATTATCACCTACCATTTGTAGGTGATAAAAAAATCCTTAATACTAACTTTTCAATTGAGAATCTCAAATTGGAGATACATTTTGAGGTAATTACCACACTTTTACCGCATGAGGTAATTTAGGGAGAAAAAAAATTTGTGAATTGAGATATTTTGGTCGGTACTACCTAATTTCACTCATGTGGTAACTCATTGAGAATAGAGCCCAGTATCTTGAATCTGATTTGATGCTGGACTGGATAGGAAGCCAGTGGAGGGATTCACAAAGGGAAGCCACCATGGTGGAATGATGGGAGAAGTGGATAATTCTGGCTGCCGTATTTATGATGGACTGCGGTGGGGCAATTCGGGTCATAGGGAGACCAGACAGAAGGGCATTGCAGTAGTCAAGGCGGGAGATTATGAGGGCACGGATGAGGAGTTTGGTGTTGGCAGACATCAGGAAATAGTTGATCTTGCAGATGTTATGGAGGTGGAAGTTGCAGGACTTGGTGAGTTTTTGGATGTGGGGAGTAAAATAGAGTGCGGAATCTAGGGCGACATGCAGAAAGTGGGCTTGAGAGGTAGGGCAAATGGTAGTGTGGTTAACAGTGACATGCACATCTGGGAGGTTCAGCGATAGCCGGGGTGGGAAGATAAATTCCGTTTTGTCCAGATTTAGTTTCAGGAACCTAGCAGACATCCAGGAGGAGATGGCTGATAGGCAGGAGGAGACCTTGTCCATGGTAGTGGAGGATAGGTCAGGAGTGTGGAGGTAGATATGGGTGTCATCTGCATACAGATGATAGTTAAAACCCATGGAGGAGATAACCTTGCCAATTGAGGATGTGTATAGGAAGAACAGTCAGGGCCGGAAATACCATAGAGGCAAAGGAGGCAATTGCCTCAGGGCCCCAGAGCCTGTAGGGGCCCCCAGTGGCTACAAAAGGAAAAAACATTTTTTTCAAAAAGACCTTATAGGTTTTTGAGAAAAATCGATTTTAAAATTTCAAAGGAAAAAAAATACACATTTATAAACCCGCCGACTTTAACAGTTAATAGCAAATCCACCTTAAATGCTAGAAACCCTAAAGTTGCAGGATATGTTAAGGTGATCATTGGAAATAAGAGGAAAAACTATTTTTCAAAAAGACATTATAGTTTGAGAAAATATTTTTTTTTAAGTTTAAGGAAAAAAGTATACTTTTAAATGCAGTAAATGTCACTTTTAGTAGCACACCTAACGGTAGTGTAATTTTACATGTATTAAAAGAAAGAGAAATACATTTCCTGATGGGATTGCCAGGAGGTCCATACGCAGCCACAGCGCTTTGGCCAGAGATCGCTATACAGCCGCAATATAGCTGTATGAAGATCCCTGGTATTTTTTCCTATTTTCCCATTTTTTTTTTTATATTTAGTGTGGGAATTTTTTTTTAAATTATGTGGGGTCCCCTTCCTCAAACTTTTTAACCCCTTGTCCCCCATGCAGGCTGGGATAGCCAGAATGTGGAGCTCCGACCGATTGGGGCTTCACACCCCGACAATACCAGCTGCAAAAAAGGTCCCTTAATGCCGATTTTTGTTCCGGGGTATCTGTTGGGGGCCCCCCAGGTTTATTTTGCCCTGGGGCCCCATTGTTGCTTAAACTGGCCCTGAGAACAGTAGGGGGCCCAAGGACCGAGCCGTGGGGGACTTCCACCTAGAGGATGTTAGGGGTGGATGAGGACTGATTGAAGGAGGTCATAAAGGAGTGGTTGGAGAGGTATGATGAGATTTAGGCCAGGGCGAGGTCACTATGCCCATGGACTGGAGGGACTGGAAAAGTAGGGGATGGTCTACTGTGTCAAAACCTGCTGAAAGGTCAAGGAGGAGGAGAATGGAATATTTACCTTCAGCTTTAGCTAAGGCAAGGTCATTGACCACTTTGGTGAGAGCTGTTTTGGTTGAGTGGGCAGGCCGAAATCCAGATTGCAGTGGGTCTAGAAGGGAGTTGGCATTGAGGTACTGGGTCAGGTATTTGGGAAGTATTCCTGCTTCACATCTGCAAGGGCAGTGTGGAACTGCAGCAGGTTAGCCTTGTACTGTAGGAAACCCTAGTTAAGTCGAGTTTTCCTCCATTTCCATTCAGTGGCACGTGTTACCCTCTGGAGGTTGCGAGTATGGGTATTGCGCCAGGGCTGGGGGTTAGGGGGTGGTTGTGTTGTAATATTGGGGGGGGGGGGAAGCTTCCTCTAGGGCTGAGGAAAGGGTTTGATGATACTGAGCTGCAGCAAGATTGGGACAGGGTAGGGTGGGGAGAGTGAAAGAGGGCATGGAGGGTTGCAGCAAGGACACTTGGGTTGAGCTTGTGTAGGTGCCATCGACCAGGTGGATGGGCACATAGTTTGGAGGTGCTTTCTGTGATGAGGTTGAGGGTGAGAAGATGATGGTCTGAGGGTTGGAAGGGTGCAATGTCCAGGTCTGTAATGGTGGTGGATTTAGTGAATATAAGTTCGAGAGTGTGACCTGCAGAGTGGGTGGGTATGTTGGTGTGTTGCACTAGGCTAGGGGAGTTGGCTATGGTGAATATCTGGGTCACAACAGAGTTGTTAGGTTCATCGATGGGAATATGGAAATCCCCGAGGATGATGATGAGAAGGTCATAGGAGATGGTGTGTGGGAGCCAGGAGCCAAAGTTGTTGAGAAATTGTGCTGTGGAGCTTGACGGAGGGTGGTATAATACTACAACAATGGCTGGCAGGGAGTGGTAGAGGCAGAGACTGGGTCTTGAATGATGTGAATTGTAGGGAGGGAGGTGGGGTGAGAACACGGAAGGTGCAGAGAGAGGAGCAGACCCACCCCTCCCCCAGTCCAGTTGTCTGATCTGGAGGTGTGACTGAGGTGAAGCTCCCCATTGACTGTCGCAGAGACTGCTCTTTTCTAAGGGGGTAAGCCATGTCTAAGTGAGTGTGAGGATGGTGAGGGTTTTGGAGAGGAAGATGTCATGGACCACTGGAAGTTTATTGCGCACAGATCTGGCATTCCAAAGACCGCAGGGTAGTGGGAACATGTGTTTGTGGGTGGGATGGATGGAAATAAGGTTGGGGCGAGGATGGATGTTGAGGTTATTTGTGGACAGAGGGCTGTGAAGTGTGTGAAGCAAGTGTGCAGGGGATGCTTGTCTGGCAGCAGGCTGTGGCCCGGGGTTAGGCGATATATCACCAGCTGCAAGTAAGAGCAGGAGGGAGAGAGTAAGCAAATGTGAATGAGTTTTAAATGTTTGGGAGATTTTTGAGCTGCTGGTGGGAGCGAGAGATATCAGGAGAGCTAACAGTTCATGAGAAGCTAAGCAAGGTGAGGAAAGCAGAGCAGGTGAAATTAATATGGAGTGTGGTACATTGGGAGGGTGTATGTTTATTATAACAAGATTATGCTGTAATAAAAGAATCCACTGAAAACCACGTGTGGAGTATTGCTCACTAAATACACCAATGTTTGATCTTACGATCTAAAAGGTTAATATATCACCAAATCAGATTTTGACAGCAAGCAAATTGATTTAAAAAATATTCGCACAGTGTTTCTCACTGGGAACAATTTCAAAAACTACTCTCAAGATGGTACCTAACGCCTAGAAAAATAGCATTATTCACTCCTTACCAATCTCCAACATGCTGGAAATGTAACAATTATTTGGGTACACGAAAACATATGTTTTGGGACTGCCATTTAGTAAGATCAATATGGGACCCTTTAGAGATCTTCTTAAAAACATATCTCAAGTGCTTTCTCACTAAAGCCAGAACTTGCCCTCTTTATAGTTGGTCTTGAAAATATTCACAAACACATTCAACCTATAACATGCCATCTCCTTTTAGCGGCAATCTACCTTATAACTGTAAACTGGAAGTCCACAGAACCCATATCATGGCCGCACTTCCAAGCCTTGGCCAATTCCAATCTGAAATTAGAATCTATTATAAGAACTAGAAAAAGCAAGAAGTTTTAAATTAGGATTGCTTTTACTGATGGCTAACACGGTACAATACCCTACTGCTACTACAAGAACTAAAAACTAAGGGTAAATCCAATTACCGTTATCAGGGCCCATTCCCTAAGTGAAAGTAACAATACCACCAGCCAAATTACAATATTCTGATACTACTAAATACAACCCCAAGCAGCTACCTTAACCTCCCTGGCGGTAAGCTCGTGCTGAGCACGGGCTATGCCGCCGGGAGGCACCGCTCAGGCCCCGCTGGGCCGATTTGCATAATTTTTTTTGTGCTGCACGCAGCTAGCACTTTGCTAGCTGCGTGCACTGCCCGATCGCCGCCGCTACCCGCCGATCCGCCGCTATACGCGTCGCCGCAGCCGCCCCCCCCCCCCAGACCCTGTGCGCTGCCTGGCCAATCAGTGCCAGGCAGCGCTGTGGGGTGGATCGGAGTCCCCTTTGACGTCACGACGTCGATGACGTCATCCCGCCCCGTTGCCATGGTGGAGGGGGAAGCCCTCCAGGAGATCCTGTTCTTTGAACGGGATCTCCTGATCTCTGATCGCCGGCGGCGATCGGAGGGGCTGGGGGGATGCCGCTGAGCAGCAGCTATCATCTAGTGAGACCTTGTCTCGCTACATGAAAAAAAAAACATTTTTTTTTAAAAACGTATTTGCTGCCCCCTGGCGGATTTTGACAAACCGCCAGGAGGGTTAAAGTAGTTAGACTTAGTTTTAGTTTAGTTATAGTTTGGGTTAAAGTTTCATGTTATTGGTTTAAATACAAGAACCCAATGTTCTGATACATCTCTCCAATCCTACTAGTAGAGACCATACAGTGGTTAATGAACCCATGAACATCCTCACACTAATCTAATTTGAAGATATCAGACAGGGTCTTCAAATCTGCGAAGACCAAATCAAAACCCCTTATCAGCCTTCCACCTCTATTTGATAGAGGGTCGGGGAAGGTTTGAGTAGGGGATTGCCAAGAGTTCTATCTTTAAAGGGAAGGTTCAAGCAAAAAAAAAAAAAATGAGTTTCACTTACCTGGGGCTTCTACCAGCCCCATGCAGCCATCCTGTGCCCTCGTAGTCACTCACTGCTGCTCCAGTCCCCCGCTGGCAGCTTTCTGACCTCGGAGGTCAGGGCCGAATTGCGTACATTTTTACACATTCCCGCTAGTGCAGGAACATTAACACATACATTTTTACGCGTTAGTGGTGCAACGCGTAAATTTTTGTTCCTGCACTAGCTGGAATGCGTAAAAATGTATGCAATGTGGCCCTGACCTCCGAGGTCAGAAAGCTGCCAGCGGGGGACTGGAGCAGCAGTGAGTGACTATGAGGGCACAGGATGGCTACATGGGGCTGGTAGAAGCCCCAGGTAAGTAAAACTCATTTTTTTTTTTTTGCTTGAACCTTCCCTTTAATAAAGACTATAGATAAGATCATACTTCAAAGTATACATTACTTAACCAGACGTGCCAGATGTATTATAATAGAATATATGTTATTGACATGTTAATGGTTTCAATTAAGGTTATTGCCATTTTATGTCTTATGTACAATTTATTAAACAATGTCTTTTCTATAAAGCTGTAAGCTGATGTTAAAATTCAATAAAATGTTATAAAAAAAAAAAAAAGAAAAAGAAAACCATGTGTGTAACAATTGTAAAAAGGAAGAAAATGCCTGAAAACCCTAAAATCCCAACAAGCCGTGTGCTCCCTGCCTTGCCCGCGTACCGATACAATTATCTACATTTTTTCCCATGTAGCCGCACTAAAGCAAGAAAAATCCTTTTAGCCGTAAACAAGTGTAACTCAAAGCAAAATGTTTCAATCTATTTTAGCCCTTAATATTTAACAAAAGACGCAACTTATAGTTTCACTTTTATGTTTTGTCTACTTGTTAAGAATCTTAGAAACCGGTTTATCTAGACTGGGGAATTCAACCGATGGAAGTTCCATGAAAAGCTCACAAAACCGCCAGCCATGACTTCCCTCATCTCTTATCTCTTATCAAATAATTATTCACTATGTGTGCAATGTATACTACGTATCCCTGTTGCCACGGTGACATTGCAAACTGGGCTTATTTTGGGGGTTAAGCTTATATTGCCATCTTTCTAAAAAAAAATCATGCATTTTATGGTCAGGTCTAAAAGTGAACCTGAGGTGAGAGTGATATGGAGGCTGCCATATTTGTTTCATGTTAATCAATGCCAGTTGCCTGGCAGCCCTGCTGAGCTATTTGGCTGCAGTAGTGTCTGCATCACACCAGCAATGAGCATGCAGCTAATCTGGTCAGATCTGACAATCCTGTCAGAAACACCAGATCTGCTGCATGCTTATTCAGGGTCTATGGCTAAAAGTATTAGAGGCAGAGGATCAGCAGGACAGCCAGGCAACTGGTATTGCTTAAAGAATGCCAGAGCCCAACATTCTAGGATTAAAAAAAAATTGTTGTGCAGGTGGGAGGGTGTCCTAGTTCACTTGCAGCTCTCAGTTTCAAGCTGTGTGGCTCCGTTCCCCTGTTTCAACCTCCCATTGCGGCTCCCGACCAGAGAGAGTCCAGTATGGAAATACTGTGCCGTGCATGCGCAGTATTTCCCTTCTTCTGCCCTGTGAGCGCACTCCATCTTTCCTAGTCATGCCCACTCACTCCCGTCCTGCAGGCATCTGCGCGTTCCACAGCCCTCTGCAGTAGGGAAGATGGAGGAGCGCATTCACAGGGCAGAAATATTTCCATACTGGACGCTCTGGTCTGGAGCTGCAACGGGGGTTTGAAACAGGGGAACGGAGCCACGCAGCTTGAAACAGAGGGAGTGGTAAGTAAAGTATGACACCCTCCCACCTACACTACATTTTTTTAATAGAATGTTGGGCTCTGGTATCCTTTAAAAGGAAATAAATATGGCAGCCTCCATATCACTCTCACCTTGTGTTCACTTTAAGGTACCCATACATTACTCGAGTTTCCATCAAATAATCAACTACAGTGTGGTTGATAAGTCTATCTACTAGGGCCCCACACACTACAAGCAAGATTTTATAGGATTCTCCTTCACTAATCGAGCTGAACCATGTTGTGCCCCCATGCTCCAACACCAAAAATCCAATCTGTGTCTATCGAAATCTTGTGAACGTTAGCCGATTCCATTGCAGTCCACCAATATTTTCCATCCTGCCCGATTGAGTTGATTTGACAATACATCAGTCAAATTCCATCATTCAAGCAGAATGGAAAATAATCAATTCTCCTCTGATTCAATAAAATGATTGGATGGTCAATCAAGCAGGAACATTGAGTGGTGTATGAGCAACTTAACACATCACCAGAAATCACACAATTACTGTCTACATCAGTTATAAATGAGGATGATACCAATTATTGGCTAACTTAAAAAGGAAAAAAGAATAAGTAACTCGGTTCCTTTAACCACTTTACCCCCGCGCGTACGTATTTCTCCGCCCCTTTTTCCATCCTTTAAAAACCAGGGACGGAGAAACACGTACTTTCCGCGTTCCCGACGCTGCCCGCGCTCCCGCTCGTAAACACGCCGCCCGCCGCTAGTAAAACCGCCGCCGCCCGCTCGCCCAGAGATCAATGAACGGGAAAATCCATTCCCGTTCGTTGATCTAAGCCCCGCAATGATCAGCTGCTCTCCTATGGGCAGCGCGATCATTGTGAGAAAAAACTCACGTGTCCATGCTCATTATACTTCCTCCAAGCTTCCGGAAGGAAGCTTGGAGGTCGCATTAAAACAAAAAGTTACTGTGGCCATCTTGTGGCCAAATAGTAAACTACACCCTAACATTTTTTAACATACAAATAAATGACTTTTAACACATAAAATTAACTCATTACCTCCCACACTCCCCATTTTTTTTTTTTTTTTTTTTTTGTAATTAAAAAAAAATTAAAAAATGTACAATTAAAAAAAATACATAAATAGTTACCTTAGGGACTGAACTTTTTAAATATTTATGTCAAGAGGGTATAACACTGTTACTTTATAAACTATGGGCTTGTAATTAGGGATGGACGCAAAACTGAAAAAAATGCACCTTTATTTCCAAATAAAATATTGGCGCCAAACATTGTGATAGGGACATAATTTAAATGGTTTTATAACCGGGACAAAAGGGCAAATACGTTTCATGGGTTTTAATTACAGTAGCATGCATTATTTAAAAACTATAATGGCCGAAAACTGAAAAATAATTATTTTTTCCCCCACATTTTTCCTATTTTCCCATTGAAACACATTTAGAAAAAAATAATTCTTGGCATAATGTCCCACCTAAAGAAAGCCTAATTGGTGGCGAAAAAAACAAGATATAGTTCATTTCATTGCGATAAGTAATAATAAAGTTATAGACGAATGAATGGAAGGAGCGCTGAAAGGTGAAAATTGCTCTGGTGGTCAGGGGGTAAAACCCCTCAGTGGTGAAGTGGTTAATAATTCTGAAGAAGGCTGATCATCCAATATTTTACTCTGTTTCTTCTAAGTTAGTCAACACAGTGCTGCCCCTAATTATTCATACCCCTGTCAAATTATGACTTAGTTACTTTTATTCAACCAGAAAGTAATTTTTGATGGGAAATTATATAGATATCTCCCAAAAGATAACAAGATGATGTACAAGAGGCATTATTGTGGGGGGAAAAAAACATTTCTCAGCTTTTATTTACATTTGAGCAAAAAGTGTCCAGTCCAAAATTATTCATACCCTTCACAAACTGTCACAGTCTGTGGGTATATCCAAAGTTCTGTACCACTCTAAATAGCCCAAGCTGTTCTAAAGCTTCCCAATTACCCTGATTAATTGGGAACAGCTGTTTTAATCAACTAAACAGGTGAAAAACAGCAGCTCTCTGCAGTTGGTTTGTGGACAGTCATAGTTAAGACTAAGGCCTCTTTCCCTCCAAGACGTTGCATTTTAGGGGACGTTATAGGTAGCATTACGTGCCCCTAATGCAACGCCTAGGTTGTGTTGGAGGAGGAGGCCAGAGTGAGCTGCATTATGCAACTCTTTGTGCGCAGTATAGACTGCGCAGACAACGTGGTCTCTGTGGCGCTGATTGGCTGGCGGGACCAGGTGATGCGGAGTGTACCACTCCGCATCACCTGGTCCCACATGCCAATCAGAGACCGCTCCAGGAAGACAACACTGCAAGTGCAGTGAATATTAAGTAGCCATGTGGCTGGTTACATTTGCTGACTCTCCCCGCCTCCTCTCCGGCAGCAAAATATAAAAAAAAGGCATTACTGATCATGTGCACACAGTCTAACATGGCTAAAGCCGCGTATAACGTACAGCAAGCTGCACTTTCCAATAACGTGCAGCGTTAAAATGTAACACAATGTGGGCACTAGAGATGTCGCAAACCTCCGATTTTCGGTTCGCGAACCGGGTTCGCGAGCTTCCGTGGAAGGTTCGGTTCGCGGAAAAGTTCGCGAACCGCAATAGACTTCAATAGGGAGTCGAACTTTGAAAAATAGAAAAAATTATGCTGGCCACAAAAGTGATGGAAAAGATGTTTCAAGGGGTCTAACACCTGGAGGGGGGCATGGCGGAGTGGGATACATGCCAAAAGTCCCCGGGAAAAATCTGGATGTGATGCAAAGCAGCGTTTTAAGGGCAGAAATCACATTGAATGCTAAATTGCAGGCCTAACGTGCTTTCAAACATCTTGCATGTGTATACATCAATCAGGTAGTGTAATTAGAGTACTGCTTCACACTGACACACCAAACTAACTGTGTAACGCACCGCAAGTTACCAGCTGTTTGTGTAGTGGTGGCCATGCTGGACTACTGTGCAACATGGCGAGATTGCTCTTCCTCACTCAGTGATGTCAGGTAATGTGTCACTGCCTTATCAACTTTCCATGGCATTGTTAAAAAGCTTACGTTTTGTTTTTAAATTACATTTTCTACTTGCTGTGTACTTGTTCAGTACCGCTACAATGAGAATCCTGTGGAGGCGGGCAAGTCTGGCATTGTGATCCCGGGTAATGGCCGGGGAATGAGGGTTTGAATCTGGTGTGGAGCCTGAGCAACGGCTACCACTACACATCCAAGGAGGGCAGCAGGCAGGCATGCACGCCCGCCCCGAGGTAGTGACCAAAAGCAACAATACAGGAGGAGGACTTTCGAGGCCCTGCTGTGTATTTGAAATGAATGTACTTTAAATCCTTTAACGAGTACCAGTTATGGCAGGAAATTAGTATATGGTTGGCAATCCAAAAGATCTCCTTTCACGAGAATCATATGGAGGGCAAGTCTGCCATTGTGACCGCGGGGAATGAAGGTTGGATTGCGGCCTGAAGTGGGAGCCTGCTGAGACCCATGCTGTAGCTGCCCTGATCGTGCTTTGCAGACCAGGCATCTGTGGTCAGATGTACCCTTGAGCCAGCAGAAGACAAACCAAGTCGAAAGCATTTGCCAAGAATGTTTTACGGAGGGCAATTTTTTTGCCCTTTTTTTAAAATTTTTTGAAAATGATAGATGGTTGTATTTTTAAATTGTTTGAAAGTTTAGATGGTTGTATTTTTAAATTGTTTACAAGTGTATCCATTCAAGTGCAAGTTATGCACTGACTGCCAGGTATAATGTGCAGTCACAGATGCAGTGAAAGGTATGCAGTGACTGCAAACAGCCGTTTGTGTAGTGACGGCCGTGCTGGACTGGTGCGCACCGTGGTGAGAGTGCAGGTGATGGTGGCTTTTCAGCCCATATGCTCGCCCGGCTGATGTAGCTGAATGACAGAACAGTGACTGTCCAGCTGATCAAATTTGGTCTGACCACAATGAAGCAACAACCTTATCTTTTGTGTGCCACCCCCACCCGAGACACTCAAATAGCCGGCGGTCATTGCTTCATTGTGATGCGAAAGCCCCTTCACCGCGGCAAGGTAATGATCACGAAGGGGGATGGGCACATGTACACGCACCAGAAAAATCAGTGTAGCGGCCGCTGCTAGCAGCGGCCTTAAAAATTCAGGAATCCGCCTAGAGTCCTGGACCCTGTTGGTGGTGGCGAAGAAGGCAGTCAAGCGGCCTGCAGGCAGAGATGCTGTGTGTGGGGACTGACTTAGTCTTCGGTCATGCAGTAGCCCTCCGTGATCCATTCCTCATTAATTTTGATAAAGGTCAGGTACTGAACACTGTCGTGACTTAGGCGACTTCTCTTCTCAGTAACTATGCCTCCAGCTGCACTGAAGGTCCTTTCTGACAGGACGCTTGCGGCAGGACAAGAGAGAAGTTGTATGGCAAATTGGGACAGCTCTGGCCACAGGTCAAGCCTGCGCAACCAGAAGTCCAAGGGTTCATCGTCGCTTTTCGCAGAGTCTACATCCACACTCAAGGCCAGGTAGTCGGCTACCTGCCGGTCCAGGCGTTGGTGGAGGGTGGATCCGGAAGGACTATGGCGAGGAGTTGGACTAAAGAACATCCGCATGTCCGACATCACCCTGAGATCGCTGGAGCGTCCTGTTCTTGCCTGCGTGGACTTGGGAGGAGGAGGGTTACTGCCAGTGGTACCTTGATTGCTTTGTGCAGCCACATCACCCTTAAATGCATTGTAAAGCATCGACAGCTTGTTCTGCAAGTACTGCATCCTTTCCGCCTTTTGTTGAGTTGCTAAGAGGTCCGCCACGTTGTGCCTGTACCGAGGGTCTAGTAGCCACCCAGTACAGGTCATTCGTCTTGAGTTTTTTGATACGGGGGTCCCTCAACAGGCTGGACAACATGAAAGAGGACATCTGCACAAAGCTGGATGCAGACGTACTCTCTATCTCCTCTTGCTCCTCCTCAGTGATGGGACGCAACTCCTCTTCTTCACCCCAGCCACGAACAATATCATGGGAACGTGGAGCACCAGAAGCCCCCTGTGATGGCTGCCGCGGTTGTTCTCCTTCCGCGTCACTCTTCACAGAAACACCTTCCTCATCATCACCATCAACAGAGTCTGACTCCTCTCCTTCCCCACACGACTCCTCTTCTTCCTCCTCCTCCCCCCTGTGTGCTGCCGCCGGTGTTGTGGAAACATCGGGTTCGTGTGTAAATGGCTCCCACGACTCCTGCTGCCCTAACTCTTCTTGTTCACGCTCCTCCACAGCTGTATCCACCACTCTACGCACGGCACGCTCCAGGAAGTAGGCGTAGGGGGATCAAGTCGCTGATGGTGCCCTCATCGCGACTCACCAGTTTGGTCACCTCCTCAAAGGGCTCCATGACCCTGCATGCATTTCGCATCAGTGTCCAGTTGTTGGGCCACAACATCCCCATCCTCCCAGATTGGGTCCTTGTACTGTAATGATACAGGTACTGGGTAACGGCTTTCTCCTGGTCTAGCAGGTGAGAGAACATCAGCAGGGTGGAATTCCAGCGAGTCGGGCTATCGCAAATCAGTCATCTCACCGGCAAGTTGTTTCTACGCTGAATGGCCGCAAGCATGCCATGGCCTTGTAAGAGCGCCTGAAATGCCCACACAACTTCCTGGCCTGCTTCAGGACATCCTCTAAGCTTGGGTACTTGGACACAAATCTTTGCATGACCAGATTAAGCACATGTGCCATGCAGGGTATGTGTGTCAGCTTTCCCAAATTCAACGCAGCAATGAGATTGCTGCCGTTGTCACACACCCCGTTGCCGATCTCAAGCTTGTGCGGGGTCAGCCATTGCTCCACCTGTTTGTTAAGAGCAGCCAGGTGAGCTGCTCCAGTGTGACTCTCCGCTTTCAGGCAAGACATGTCTAACACTGCATGACACCGTCGCACCTGGCATGCAGCATAGGCCCTGGGGTGCTGGGGCTGTGTAGCTGGAGAGGAGATGGCGGCACCAGCCAAGGAGGAGGAGGATGACGACAGCGAAGCGGTGATAGCAGGTGGAGAGGAGGTGGCTGGAGGCCTGCCTGCAAGCCGTGGAGGTGTGACAAGTCGGTCCTCTGCGCAGCCACGTACTCCCTGCTTGCTGCCATCGGTCACCAGGTTGACCCAATGGGCTGTGTATGTAATGTAGTGGCCCTGCCCGTGCTTGGCAGACCTGGCATCCGTGGTCAGGTGGACCCTTGACCCAATGCTGTGTGCCAGAGATGACACCACTTGCTTCTCAACTGCACGGTACAGTTTGGGTATGGCCTTTTGAGAAAAATTGCGGCCTGGTATCTTTCACTGCGGTGTACCAATGGCCACAAACTTACGGAAAGCCTCCGACTCCACCAGCTTGTATGGTAATAGCTGGCGAGCTAATAGTTCTGCCACGCCAGCTGTCAGACGCCGGGCAAGAGGGTGACTGGCAGACATTTGCTTCTTACGCTCAAATACTTCCTTCACGGACAGCTGGGTACTGCTGTGGGCAGAGGAGAAGGAACCGCTGAAGGGAAGAGGCGGTGTGGAGGAGGGTGGCTGTGAAGGTGCAAGGGAGAAAGTGGATGAAGACGATGCACCTGAAGGAGGAAGAGGAGAAGGAGGGTGGCTTGTCTTATGAGGGGTGCTGCTTTTCCTCAGGTGTTCTTGCCATAGCTGTTTGTGCCTTCTCTCCAGGTGCCTTCGTAAGGCACTTGTCCCTACGTGAGAGTTGGCCTTTCCACTGTTCAATTTTTGCTGGCGGAGACAACAGATGGCTTTGCTCCGATCTGAGACACACACGTGAAAACATTTCCAAACCGCTGAACCCCCCTGGGGTGATGGCGCTACGGTGGCATCAGCAGCTGACGTTGAAGGGCATGTGTGCTCCCTGGCCATAGCTGGCGATACATGGTGCCGGACACTGCCCCCAGCTGTTTCTGAGGATGAGCTCCCTCTGCTTCTATCATGGAGTCGTCTCCTCCTACTCCTCTCTGACTCCTCCTCTGAACTGTCCCCCTGGTCATCTCCTCTACCGGGAACATATGTGGTATCCGTATAATCGTCATCATAATCCTCCTGGCCAGCTGCGCTTTCCTCAGACACCTCCTCAAGTGCACCAACTTCAGGTGGTCCACCATCATCCCCATCCACACAAGTTACGTCCATACTATCGCCACCTAACTCAGACGTATGAGGTGATGTACCTGCACCTTCTTGTTGTTACAGTAGTGGCTGGGAATCAGTGATTTCACCACCACCACCAAATAACTCCTGCGAAGTGTCAAATGCAGCGGATGTGGTGCTTGTTGTAGCGCTGGTGGCTGCGGGAGATGAGGTGTTCTGTGTTAAATACTCAATCGCCTCCTCACGATTTTGGGAAGTGATGGCACGTGCCTTCTTCTGAGCACTGTATTTTGGGGCAGGTCCGCACGAAATCACAGCAACACCACCTCACACAGCCACAGACCTGCCGGTGCCTGGTGGCCTTCCTCTGGGTCTGCCTCTACCTCTTCCTCTACCTGGTTTGTCCATTTTGTCCATCTCAGGGGTATGCTAGCTATATGCAGTGAGGTGGGTTCTCACTCAACACAACAGGTAGTTAGATGCAGTGAGCTGGGTTCACTCAACACAACGCTAGATATATGCAGTGATGAGGTGGGTTAAGTAAACACAACAAGTACTGGGGTATATGCAGTACTGGGTAGTACAATGTGCAGCTCCCTGTCACACACACAGGTAGTCACTGAATGTGCTGGGCTGCTGGCAGTGGCACACACTATCAATTAGCAAGGCTGTGCATGCAACAAAAGTGTCAGTTTGACACACAGAAAAAAAAATGTACAGGTTGAGCTCTGAAAAGAGCTGTTGCTGGGTGCTTTAAAAGCAATAATAATCAGTCAGGAGCAAGCAAAGCAGCCTAGAACCTAACTAATCTGTCCCTAGGAGAAAAAGTCTGCAGCAGCTGTCCCTTTCCTCTCTCTAGCAGGCACACGAGTGAGGCTAATGGCCGCCGGACCCTGCCTTATATAAGGGGGGGTGGGGCTCCAGGGTTTAGTGTAGCCTGAATGGCTACAATGTGCCTGCTGACTGTGATGCAGAGGGTCAAAGTTGACCCTCAGTGCATTATGGGGCGAATCGAACTTCCGCAAAAGTTCGCCTGGTGCAGGAGAACGCAAACCCCCTAAGTTCGCCTGGAACCGTTCGCTACATCTCTACTGGTCTGCAATTATAGGAAGCGTTTGATCGCTATAATAGCCAATGGAGGTTTTTCTATTGATTATTGAGAAGCGTATGAATAATTCTGGACTGGACACGTTTTGCTCAAATGCAAATAAAAGCCACACACACACACACCCAACCACACACACACACACACACACACACACACACACACACACACACACACACACACACACACACACACACACACACACACACACACACACACACACACACACACACACACACACACACACACACACACACACACACACACACACACACACACACACACACACACACACACACACACACACACACACACACACACACACACACACACACACACACACACACACACACACACACACACACACACACACACACACACACACACACACACACACACACACACACACACACACACCTCTTGTACATTGTCTTATCCTTTGGGAGACACATATTTCCCGTCAAAAATATTACTTGCTGGTTGAATAAAAGTAACTAAGTCAACATTTGTCAGGGATATGTATAATTATGGGCAGCACTGTAAATAGCATCATGCTGATTCAAATCTTCTTGCTTTTACTGATGGCTGACATGGTACGATACTCTAAAGTCTATGGCCTGTAGCACACCAAAAACCGCTAGCAGATCTGCAAAGCGCTAGTGTTTGTTGAAGCGTTTTTTCTTATTATGAAGCATTTTGCGGTTTTGTGTAGCTTTTTTTTGTGTAGCAGATTAGATATTGTTACAGTAAAGCTGTTACTGAACAGCTACTGTAACAAAAACGCCTGGAAAACCACTCTGATCTGGCGTTTTAACAAGCGTTTTGCGTTTTTCCCATACTTAACATTGGAGGCAGAAACGCCTCAGAAATCCAAGAAATGTTGCAGCCCGGGAGTATGCGTTTCTGCAAAACGCCTACCACTCTGGTGTGCACCAGCCCACTGAAATACATTACCCAAGCGTTTCCACATCCGCAAGTGGTTCTAAATCATAATGAGTCTGCACTAGAGACGCTCACGGCTCCCACCTAAACACACAGAACAGAGGCTTTCCTGAGCTGCCATTATGTTGCCAGTTACAGCTGAATGACCTCTGTATGAGCACAGCACCAACGCAGGAATATATTCTCCTCCACATCACACATTACAGAAGTCTAACCTGTTCAGGCAGATCTGGCTCCTGATTGGCTGCTACGGATGTCAGAATAATGCCAGCAGCTGCACATACAGAGGGGGTTATTCAAAACACATCCAAACGCCAACAGGAAGTATCCGGCCCCTTTTACACTGCATGCGTTTCCATCTGATTATTGAGCCACATGCAACCGCAAGGACACCATCGCTGATCCCAGATCCCGAGAACAGCTGATCCCATTCTCTGAATGTGGCATTTCTGCCATAATGCCATACACCACCATTCAATCAACTTTTACTGTGAGAGGGCCCTTATTGTCTGGTTCAAAAAGAGTGGGGAGAGACCAAGAGACAATATAGTGTAGTAGGTCCTGAGGTCCTTTGTCTTAGCCATGACTGTCCACAAACCAACTGCAGAGAGCCACTGATTTTCACCAGTTGAGTAAATTACAACAGCTGTTCCAAATGAATCAGGGTAATTAGGATGCTTTAGAACAGCTTGGACTATTTGGAATGGTATAGAACTTTGGATTTCCCCTCAGACTGACAGTTTGAAAGGTATGAATAATTTTGGACTGGTAACTTTGTGTTTAAATGTATGTTATATTTCCCCACAATAATGCCTCTTGTACATCGGCTGATATTTTGGGAGACACCTGTCATTTCCCATCAAAAAAAAAAAAAAAAAAAAAAAAAAAACACAACACTTGATGGTTGAAAAAAAGTAACATAAAGTCAAAATTTGCCAGGGGTAAGAATAATTATGGCAGCACTGAATATGACTCGTTAGCAGTTGCCTGTGATTAGGAGTGGCTGAACATCACAGAACATTGTGATGCCCCATTGACTAATGATAGGCAAATTTCTAAAACCTTCATGGTATCCCTGCAGCCACAATTACTTAAACAAAAAACAAAAAAAAAAGTGTACAACGTGTCCAAAAACCTAGATAGAGTCACTGCGAGGGGGGGTGTAAGCCAGTTGAGTGCTACAGTCTTACACCCACCTCGCAACCATGCAAGTTTTCACACTTCTGCACTCTGCAGCTTTAACAGCTCACTGCAGGTCCATAAAACTTAGCAAATAAATGAATCTTACCTCCATTTCTTCAAACAAATAGGCCTTTCTTTTAGTGTTCTGTGATAGCCGCTGCGATTGCTAGTTTTTTTTTTCTATAGTTATTGCTCCCTCCCCCCTTCCAAATTGGCCCTCCATATTGGATCCATAGTTTTCCCACTTCTCATAGGCATTAGCATGGGGGGGAGCTGTGATTCTCATTCTATTGAGCGGAACTCACATCACAGTAACAACGTTAAATTGTGCCACAAAATCAATTCACGATTTGTGCTCCCAATGTGAACTTGCCCTTACAGAGCTGGCTGCTGCCGCCATGTGGTTCAGTGAGTCTGTCTGTAATTACTGTTTACTAATATGACCATGCTGTACTAACTATCACAACAATGTAACGGACTCTGGCCCCTGGGGCATGGTTGGAGGAGATTTGTACAGTTGAGAGATTGAGAGGCGAGAACCACAAGCAGTGGAGGCTGATATCCCATGGCAAGAGGGAGGAGCAGCAGATTAACATTACTGCAGCTGCAATAGATATTGGAAAGCAAAGGTTTCATTTGAACAGACAGAGCACAAAATAGCCTTTTTATGCACTACCTGTCTACTCAACAGCACTCCAAGAGTTCAAATAACGCACTGCAGTTCTCCAGATTTTACAATTTTCAAAAAGCAGCTCAAAATGCGCAGGCCTGGGGTGCCGACGCTGCGGACCGCGGGTCGGGGCCAGCGAGGCACCTCCAGGCCGCAGGCCTGGGGTGCCGACGCTGCGGACCGCGGGTCGGGGCCAGCGAGGCACCTCCAGGCCGCAGGCCTGGGGTGCCGACGCTGCGGACCGCGGGTCGGGGCCAGCGAGGCACCTCCAGGCCGCAGGCCTGGGGTGCCGACGCTGCGGACCGCGGGTCGGGGCCAGCGAGGCACCTCCAGGCCGCAGGCCTGGGGTGCCGACGCTGCGGACCGCGGGTCGGGGCCAGCGAGGCACCTCCAGGCCGCAGGCCTGGGGTGCCGACGCTGCGGACCGCGGGTCGGGGCCAGCGAGGCACCTCCAGGCCGCAGGCCTGGGGTGCCGACGCTGCGGACCGCGGGTCGGGGCCAGCGAGGCACCTCCAGGCCGCAGGCCTGGGGTGCCGACGCTGCGGACCGCGGGTCGGGGCCAGCGAGGCACCTCCAGGCCGCAGGCCTGGGGTGCCGACGCTGCGGACCGCGGGTCGGGGCCAGCGAGGCACCTCCAGGCCGCAGGCCTGGGGTGCCGACGCTGCGGACCGCGGGTCGGGGCCAGCGAGGCACCTCCAGGCCGCAGGCCTGGGGTGCCGACGCTGCGGACCGCGGGTCGGGGCCAGCGAGGCACCTCCAGGCCGCAGGCCTGGGGTGCCGACGCTGCGGACCGCGGGTCGGGGCCAGCGAGGCACCTCCAGGCCGCAGGCCTGGGGTGCCGACGCTGCGGACCGCGGGTCGGGGCCAGCGAGGCACCTCCAGGCCGCAGGCCTGGGGTGCCGACGCTGCGGACCGCGGGTCGGGGCCAGCGAGGCACCTCCAGGCCGCAGGCCTGGGGTGCCGACGCTGCGGACCGCGGGTCGGGGCCAGCGAGGCACCTCCAGGCCGCAGGCCTGGGGTGCCGACGCTGCGGACCGCGGGTCGGGGCCAGCGAGGCACCTCCAGGCCGCAGGCCTGGGGTGCCGACGCTGCGGACCGCGGGTCGGGGCCAGCGAGGCACCTCCAGGCCGCAGGCCTGGGGTGCCGACGCTGCGGACCGCGGGTCGGGGCCAGCGAGGCACCTCCAGGCCGCAGGCCTGGGGTGCCGACGCTGCGGACCGCGGGTCGGGGCCAGCGAGGCACCTCCAGGCCGCAGGCCTGGGGTGCCGACGCTGCGGACCGCGGGTCGGGGCCAGCGAGGCACCTCCAGGCCGCAGGCCTGGGGTGCCGACGCTGCGGACCGCGGGTCGGGGCCAGCGAGGCACCTCCAGGCCGCAGGCCTGGGGTGCCGACGCTGCGGACCGCGGGTCGGGGCCAGCGAGGCACCTCCAGGCCGCAGGCCTGGGGTGCCGACGCTGCGGACCGCGGGTCGGGGCCAGCGAGGCACCTCCAGGCCGCAGGCCTGGGGTGCCGACGCTGCGGACCGCGGGTCGGGGCCAGCGAGGCACCTCCAGGCCGCAGGCCTGGGGTGCCGACGCTGCGGACCGCGGGTCGGGGCCAGCGAGGCACCTCCAGGCCGCAGGCCTGGGGTGCCGACGCTGCGGACCGCGGGTCGGGGCCAGCGAGGCACCTCCAGGCCATTACTGCTTCATGTCTTTACACTTGACTCACAAAGGTTCTGTTCTGTTCTGTTCTGTTCTGTTCTGTTCTGTTCTGTTCTGTTCTGTTCTGTTCTGTTCTGTTCTGTTCTGTTCTGTTCTGTTCTGTTCTGTTCTGTTCTGTTCTGTTCTGTTCTGTTCTGTTCTGTTCTGTTCTGTTCTGTTCTGTTCTGTTCTGTTCTGTTCTGTTCTGTTCTGTTCTGTTCTGTTCTGTTCTGTTCTGTTCTGTTCTGTTCTGTTCTGTTCTGTTCTGTTCTGTTCTGTTCTGTTCTGTTCTGTTCTGTTCTGTTCTGTTCTGTTCTGTTCTGTTCTGTTCTGTTCTGTTCTGTTCTGTTCTGTTCTGTTCTGTTCTGTTCTGTTCTGTTCTGTTCTGTTCTGTTCTGTTCTGTTCTGTTCTGTTCTGTTCTGTTCTGTTCTGTTCTGTTCTGTTCTGTTCTGTTCTGTTCTGTTCTGTTCTGTTCTGTTCTGTTCTGTTCTGTTCTGTTCTGTTCTGTTCTGTTCTGTTCTGTTCTGTTCTGTTCTGTTCTGTTCTGTTCTGTTCTGTTCTGTTCTGTTCTGTTCTGTTCTGTTCTGTTCTGTTCTGTTCTGTTCTGTTCTGTTCTGTTCTGTTCTGTTCTGTTCTGTTCTGTTCTGTTCTGTTCTGTTCTGTTCTGTTCTGTTCTGTTCTGTTCTGTTCTGTTCTGATATATAACCATAAATAGGAAGATACACATATAAACATATATAACCTAAATTGATGTCCAGTGCTGCATAATATGTTGGCACTTTATAAATACAACAAACAGACATACATAGACATACCTACCTACCTACCTAGACAGACATACCTACACAGATACACTTACATATACTGTCCTGGCCAAAAGCTGAGACTGTCAAAAATATTGGAAATGAGAAAAGTTGGTGCTTAAGTTTTTATAACAACAATTTGCATATACCCCATACTGTTATGAAGAATGTTCAGATGAATTGCATAGTCCTTTGCCATATAGAAGAAAAAAAAAAACCCTTTTGTTTCCACTGTATTTCATTGCTGTCATTAAAGGACCTGCTGAGGCAACGTTCACACTGCACGTGTTTCTAGTCACGTTTTGGAAACGTGTGCGGGAAGCCGACACGCACGACATCAGACAGTGCATAGAGTGCACTGTCTGATGTTCACAACGCATGCGTTCCAGACCTGAGCGGCACAGGAACACATGCTGTACACATTTTTTGCAAAAACGCGTGACTGTCCCATGCACTTTTCAGTAATGGGATCAGCCACACAATGCATGGCGTGCGTTTGCATACGTTGCGTTCCGCACACATAGTCATCCGCGTTTGTGATGTGACCGGGGCCTAAGAACATTCCAGTAATTGTCTTGTTAACTCAGGTGAGACTGTTGAGCACAAGGCTGGGAATCATTAGGCTGATTGGGTTAGAATGGCAGACTTGACATGTAAAGAGGAGGGTGATGCTTGAAATTATTGACCTTCCATTGTTAACCATGGTGACTAGCAAAGAAACTCATGCAGCCATCGTTGCATAGCATAAAAATGGCTTCACAGGCAAGGATATTGTGGCTACTAAGATTGCACCTAATTCAACAATTTATACAATCATCAAGAAAAGAGGTACAGAAGGCTTCAGGGCGGCCCAGAAAGTCCACCAAGCGCCAAGATGGTCTCCTAAAGAGGTTTCAGCTGCAGGATCGGAGTGCAATCAGTGCAGAGGTTGCTCAGGAATGGCAGCAGGGAGGTGTGAATGCATCTGCATGCACAGTAAGTTGAAGAATTTTGGAAGATGGCCTGGTGTCAAGCAGGGCAGCAAAGAAGCCACTTCTCTCCCCCCCAAAAAACTTCAGGGACAGGTTGATCTTCTGTAGAAAGTATGGTGACTGGACTGCTGCTGACTGGTGAAAAGTCATATTCTTCAATGAAGCCCCTTTCCAATTGTTTGGGGCATCTGGAAAAAGGCTGGTCAGGAGAAGAAAAAGGTGAGCGCTACCATCAGTTCTGTGTCATGCCAACAGTAAAGCATCCTGACACCATTCATGCGTGGGGTTGCTGCTCATCCAAGGGGAGTGGGCTCACTCACAATTTTGTCCCCCGAAAAAACACAGCCACAAATAAAGAATGGTACCAAAACACCCTCCAACAGCTACTTCTTCCAACAATCCATCAACAGGTTGGTGATGAACAATGCTTTTTCCAGCACAATGGAACACGGTCATAAGGCAAGTGAAAACTAAGTGGCTCGGAGACCAAAACATTGAAATTTTGGGTCCATGGTCTGGAAACGCCCCAGATCTTAATCGCATTAAGAACTTGTGATCATTCCTCAAGAGGCGGGTGGACAAAACTAATTCTGAGACCAACTAATTCTGAGAAACTCAAAAAAGTGATTATGAAAGAATGGGTAGCTATCAGTCAAGATTTGACCCAGAAGTTGATCGAGAGCATGCCTAGTCAAATTGCAGAGGTCCTGAAACAGAAGGGCCAACACTGCAAATACTGAGTGTAACGATTGTGGAATATCTCCGTGGTCAGCGCACAAGATATGCGCTGACACTGCGGAAGTCCTCCACAAGAGTATTAAACGATAGGACCCAGATTTGGTGCAATGCACCTGTAGAGAGAAAAGTAAGCACAGAGATAGAATGTATGTGTGTCCACCAATCTAGGCACCACCCAACAATGGTGAACACACAACAGCGGAAACAAAGTGGGGATGCAACCGCAAGAATGGCGGTTGGCAATAGTGACACAAGACTGAGCAGGACAGAGCACAAGGGTAGCAAAGACACAGCAAATAACCAAGATCAGAACATCAAGGAAAATAACAAATGCTAGCTAAAAACGTAAACACTGCACTCATTCACAACAGCAAACGCATTTAAACATGATCACCGCGCGTTAGGCGCCCAGTGATAAGCGTGTCACCCTAACTAACCAATGAAACACAAACACGAAATAGAGAACGCTTGCTAAACGGTTCCTTACCGAGCCTACAGCAAATGTTCATACCAGACAAGACAGATGGGGCTACCAGTAGCAACCGCTGCTCTGGCTAGCACCCCTAAGACAGGATACAGAAGCTGCTACCGCTAGAGCGGATGCGATCCAAACAGACAAAACGATTTCTTGTCGACCGCCACTGGCGACAAAACAATCCCAAGACAGAAGGAGTAACGAGTAGCAACTGCAGCCGAAGTTATACTCCAAGACACGGACCAGAAAGATCCATCGCCACTAATGCTAGGGCAAATGCGATCTAAGTTCAAGACAGAATGATTCACTATCGCCAACCGCTGGCGACCATGCAATCGCACACACAAGACAGAATAGGCAGTACAAATATACACTAGCTGACTGCACTAAATAGGAATGCAAGGAGCACTCCCCGAGAATTAGCTACACTGAGATAGCAATGGCTGACACTCCAGGTGAGTTCAGCAGGAACAAACTTCTATGACCAGCAAGGGATTCTGGGAGCAAAAGGTATTTATACTGCAAGCTAGGCAATTTGCATGACAAGTATATGCAAATTCCTCAGCAGAACAACTCAAACTTGCAAAGCGAAGACAGATCTCCTTTCAAGAGCACTGTAGCATTCAGACCTAAAGAATGGTCAAACAGCTGTCTGCCTGTGCAGACAGCTGAGCGGATCATTACACTGAGCCTCTGCATAAATCTCATGTGATTGTCAACAAAAGCCTTTGAAAACATATGAAGTGCTTATAATTATATTTCAGTACACCACAAACAACTGAAACAAAGAGCTAAAAGCAGTTTAGCAGCAAACTTTGTGAAAACTCATTTTTGACGGTCTCAAAAAAAACTTTAGGCCAGGACTGTATACATAGTATATACACTATATTCATACATTATATAATTACACAAACATGTATTGTGTATACATACTACATACAGACATTGTATATATTGTGTGTATTCTATGCATACACAATGCATGTTTGTATATACTAACATTGTGTATTCATAGTATATACACATGTATGTACAAACAGGGCTGGGCCGAGGCGAGAGAGGCTACAGCCTCAGCGCGCAGTGTAGTAGGGGGTGCACAACTCACTAAGCTATTGTTCCCCTATTGTTTTAGAAGCAAAGAGAAATAAGAAAAGGGGATACATGGCAATGACTGCAAGCCAGATGACTAGAGATTAAGGTGTTGGGGGCCCTGGGGCGCCTCTTAGTCTAATAGCAATCAGTATGTGGCAGCTGGGTTGGGAGGGATGGGGGGTGCACTTTGGTGTCTTAGCCTTGGGTGCTGGAGGACCTTGTCCCGGCTCTGTGTACAAACATGTATTGCGTGTATACATAGTATATAAAGACATAATATACACTAACATGTATTGAGTATACGCAAACACAATATATACAAACATGTATTGTGCATACACACAAAATATACAAACATATTGTGTATACATAGTATATACACAAACACATATTTTGTGTGCATAGAATATACACACATAATATACACTAACATGTATTGAGTATATACATACTACATGCAATAAGTATTCTGTATATATACACTCACAATATATACAAACATATTGTATATACCCCAACATGTAATGTGTATATATAGTATATACACTATATTAATACATCATATAATTATATAAACATTTATTGTGTATACATACTGCATAGTATATACAAATATGTATTGTGCATGCATAGTATACACACACTATATACAAACATTGTGTATTCATAATATATACATGTACAAAAATGTGTGTTTATACATAGTATATAAACACATAAGATACACTAACATGTATCCAGTATACATACACACTATAGACAAACTTAAATGTATGAATATAGATATACTATGCATACACAACAACATGTATTGTGTATACATACTATACACATATTGTGTACTCTCATGCATAATATATGCACACACAAACAAATATTATGTTCGCATCTGTAGCTTAATCATTCTATATATTTTAGACATTTACATAAATACATACAAACAAAAAAAATATAAAAAAAAAATGCATTGAATGAACAGATGAAAACTCTATATCAGAAGTTGGTGTGTGAGGCTGTAGGCTTCCTCACATCCTTCTGTCTCTTCATGGAATCCCAGACACACTCCATGTGGAGATCAGGGCTTTGTGGGGGCCATACCATCACTTCCAGGACTTCATTACGCTGAATATACTTCTTACTCAATTTGGCTGTGTGTTTGGGGTTATATTCCTGCTGTAGATTACATTTCAGGCCAATCATATGCCTTTGATGGATAAGGAGAACAAAATTATGCAGAAAGTCTTGCATGCAAGCACATGCAAACCAAAATACACCTCAAATTGTGCACTGGAAAATTTTAACCCCATTGGACTAGGTGCAAGACTGAGACAAAAAAGAGAAATAACTCGAAATAGAAACATTGGCACCCAAATGATTAAAAATTGTTTGACCTCCATCTGACTTAAGGAATCAGGGGGAAAACAAAAACAAAAAACAAACACCTTACTCACCTGGGGCTTCCTCTTGCCCCTTGCAGCCGACTGTCCCACGCCAACTGATCTGCTCTCTTCACTGCTGTCCCGGATTCCCCGCACAGTGCAGAGGACGACCTCTATGCAGTGGCGTACCTAAGGTATTTGGCACCCGGTGCTGATTATCCACAGACACCCACCCCCCCCCCCCCCCCCCAAAAAAAAAAAAAAGGAAAATTTGTGAGCGTGACAGCGAGATAGTGGTAGGTTTAGATTGTGAACTCCTTAGAGGACAGTCAGTGACATGACTATGACTATGTACTCTGTAAAGTGCTACAGAAGATGTCAGTGCTATATAAATACATAATAATATGGCAGGACATTAGCCTATGATTATGGTAGGATTAGATTGTGAGCTCCTCTGAGGAGAGTCAGTGACATGACTATGTGCTCCGTAATGTGCTACAGAAGATGGCAGTGCTATATAACTGCATAATAATATGGTAGAACATTAGACTAGGACTATGGCAGGATTAGATAATGAGCTCCTCTGAGGACAGTCAGTGACATGGCTATGTACTCTGTAAAGTGCTGCAGGAGATGTCAGAGCTAAACAAATGGCAGGACATTAGACTAGGACTATGACTATGGTAGGATTAGATTGTAAGCGCCTCTGAGGCAAGGTGGGTGTGGCCATAACATGTGGGTGGAGCAACCACTATATAGCCAGATGTGGGTACCAACCTCCAGTATAGGTGACAAGGTGCCCCATAAATATGTAGGGTGCCCCCAGTATAGATAGTGAGGTGCAGCCAGTATAGGTGGTAAGGTGTCCCCAGTATAGATAGTAGGGTGTCCCCAGGCATTGGGTGGGTCTGTAGGTAGGTAGGTATCAGTGTGTGGGGTTTTAGGTAGGTGGGGGAACAGCCCAGCCGGGGTTGATGAGCCGAGGCAGAGCACAGCGGCAGGGGCGGCAACTCGGGGCTCCGGGTGTCACCCCCTAACATAAAGACACCCGGGGTGGGCCGCTCCTGCCGCTTGAAGGTAGGAACACCACTGCCTCTATGTCATCCTTACTGCACCTGCATGAAGCACCGCTGTCAATCATGGCCACGTTGTCTGTGGCGCACTGGGCCGGCACAGTAGTTCTGCACCATGCGGAGAGCCCGGGACAGCGGCGCAGAGTGGAGCGGCCGGTGTGGGACAGTCGGCTGCAAGGGGCTGGAAAAAGCCCCAGGTGAGTAACGTTGATTTTTTTTGCCTGACTATTCCTTTAACCTCCTTGCCGGTTATCCTGAGCTCAGCTCAGGGTAACCTGTGCAGGAGGATTTCTCAGGCCCCGCTGGACCGATTTGCATAATTTTTTTCTTCCTACACGGAGCTAGCACTTTGCTAGCTGCGTGTGGTACGCGATCGCCGCAGCTACCCGCCGATACCTGCCGCGCTGCCCACCGAGGGCCCTGGGCTTGCTACATGATTTGAAAAAAAAAAAAAAAAAAAAAGTGCTGCGCTGCCCCCTTGCCGGCGGGAATTGGACCGGCAAGAAGGTGAAGTGAAGATGAGGAAGTCTTTAAAAAAAAAAGGTGGCCACTAATGGTACAATTTGCCAAACTATTGTTCACAAACAATCTTCACATGAAGATTTGGAAATGCTACCTTGGGACCACTAATAGACAAAAATCTCCTAACCAGTTCTATCAGCTCGACAGAATCCTTAAGATAAATAAATAAAATATAGGTCTTTAATCTGATCACATTGGTTATGAGATTTTTGTCCATTAGTAGTGCCAAACATTCATTTCCAATCATTCATGTGAGGAATCGTTTGTAAACAAATTGTATCATTAGTGGCCTTACCTAGTAGATCTCACTTTTTGTGTAGTAATTAAACTTCGTGGATCCAACCAGTGCACACCCCTGAAACCTCTCCTACCCAATTCACCCATCCACCACCCTTCTGACAGACCAGTCAACATATTTAATATAATGCTAATGGTTCTGAGCTAATACAAAATGTTATCTTGCTTAGATCTGAGCCGGGTACACACACACACACACACACACACACACACACACACACACACACACACACACACACACACACACATTATAATTGGCTAATCACTGACCAATTTTACCACCTCCATGTAGTATGGAGATAGGAACACACTAGGCAGAGTCGCATATGCGGTTTTCATAGCCGTCGACCCTTAGACCGTTTTCACACTGCAAAAACGCAGGGTGCCCCCGCCGCCAAAATCAGGCCTTCGGGAGAATACCGCGTTACTACGCAGTATCCCTCATCTGGCCAAGCAGGAAGTGCATGGAAGCGTATTATAAAAACACACTTCTGCGCTACTACATCACGTTGGAAAGTTTTTAAAAATACTCATGTCGCCATAGACCAGTGATGGCTAACCTTGGCACTCCAGCTGTGACAAAACTACAAATCCCATCAGGCCTTTGCCTCCCCGAGTTATGCTTAGAGCTGTCAAAGTATTGCAATGCCTCATGGGACTTGTAATTCTACCACAGCTGGAGTGCCAAATTTAGCCATCACTGCCATAGACTAACAACTAACGGGCTGACTCAGGTCACTGCGCTGTAACGTAGTTCTGGACCAGTGTCAGAGCGAGGACTTCCAGGGGACCGCAACGTTGGTAATGGGATTTACCCCATAGGTTTGTAACGGACTGCAGCAGCGCATTTAGGGCCCATTTCCACTATTGCGAATTTGCATGCGTTTTTCACATGTGAATTCGCATAGCAATACAAGTGAATGGGACTGTTTCCACTTGTCAGGATTCCTTTGCATTTTTCTGTATAGGAAAAAATTCGCACGGCAGAGCCATCAGAATTTGCATACCGCTATGCGAATCGCATACAATGTATTTAATAGGAAATTTGCACGCGGTTTGGGTATGCAAATTTTCATGCGAATTCGCATAGAAACAATGGAAAAAAAAAATCACACCAGCATTGCCATGGTTAAATTCGCATACATCATCATCCATGCGAATTTGCATGAAAATTCGCATAGACTCGCATGCGAATTTCGCATCCACATGCAAATTTCTCATGCGACAATTCCCACCGCACAAGTGGAAATGCAGCCTCACTTGATGCACCGCCCCAGAGTGAAAGGGTCCTTCTACTACATGGAGGTGGAAAAATTGGTCAGCAATTGGCCAAACATAATTGAAAGTGTTTACCAGGCTTCACTGGTCAGTATAATAATGAATGGCATCTATATCACATCTGGCATCCATTTTCCATGCACTGCAATAATCCATCAGACACCAAAGGAAATGAGATTTCCACCACTTCCCATTCCTGAGCTGTTACTCCATGGCCCAAATGCAATTCACTTTCTCCTAGGTGAGATTTTCACACCTTGCTAGAAAATGCATTTTAACCACCCTGGCGTTCTATTAAGATCGCCAGGGTGGCTGCAGGAGGGTTTTTTTTAAATTAAAAAAAAAAAAAAAAAACTATTTCATGCAGCCAACTGAAAGTTGGCTGCATGAAAGCCCACTAGATGGCGCTCCGGAGGCGTTCTTCCGATCGCCTCCGGCGGCCAAAAGTAACACGGAAGGGCGCAATGAGCGGCCTTCCGTGTTTTGCTTACTTCGTCGCCATGGCGACGAGCGGAGTGACGTCATGGACGTCAGCCGCCTCCGATCCAGCCCTTAGCGCTGGCCGGAACTATTTGTTCCGGCTGCGCAGGGCTCAGGCGGCTGGGGGGACCCTCTTTCGCCGCTGCTCGCGGCGGATCGCCGCAGAGCGGCGGCGATCAGGCAGCACACGCGGCTGGCAAAGCGCCGGCTGCGTGTGCTGCACTTTATTTGAACAAAATCAGCCCAGCAGGGCCTGAGCGGCACCCTCTGGCGGTACTGGACGAGCTGAGCTCGTCCATACCGCTAAGGTGGTTAAAACCCCAGCAAGCAAGAAAATACTCAAAATGATTTGGATAGTGCTTTTTCAATTGTAAAATGCTAAAACGTTATTTGAAAAAAAATATATAAAAAAAAATGTTATCTTCTAGGAGGTAACTCAGGAGAAAAAGTGACTTGCATATGGGCCCATAAATTCAAAATATAATAAATACACTAAAGACAAGCTACTAGGCTTTTCACAGGTTAGATTTTCCCCAATTATTATTTTAATGGATTTTTTTTTAGTAGAAAAAAAAATGCAGACACATTTTTTATCAGTTTTTGCATGGCAAGTCCCACAGTTTGAATATATAAAGTCAGCGCAGGTCTATAGTAATACAGCTTTCGTCATTCTCTGGCATACAGGATCTTCGAACAAAAAGGTAAAGAAGCAAGGCTTACCAGATTCCAACAACCCACATTATAAGGTTGGAAACGAGTTTGATAGATGGTCCGCAGAACTTTCAAATGGTGTCGTTTCACCAGCGATGTTGCACACCACAGATTCCTCCGGAATATATTAGATATCCTGAGGTCGCAGAGACTCGCCAAAGAGGAGTCCAGTAGGATAGTGACATGAAAGATGTACGGCACATCTAAGTGTGAACCGTCTTTATTACATAACAAGTAAAACAATTTAAAAACAAGGATAAAAGAAACTCACATACGGGGCCCGTGCACTGGGAACCCTGAAAAAGTAGCACGCATAAAATGGTCAATAGAAGACCTCAAATAAAAATGGTGCCGCCTGTCGCATTCCCAGATAAAGACGGTTTACACTTAGATGTGCCGTACATCTCTTTCATGTCACTATCCTACTGGACTCCTCTTTGGCGAGTCTCTGCGACCTCAGGATATCTAATATATTCCGGAGGAATCTGTGGTGTGCAACAATCGCTGGTGAAACGACACCATTTGAAAGTTCTGCGGACCATCTATCAAACTCGTTTACAACCTTATAATGTGGGTTGTTGGAATCTGGTAAGCCTTGCTTCTTTACCTTTTTGTTCGAAGATCCTGTATGCCAGAGAATGACGAAAGCTGTATTACTATAGACCTGCGATGACTTTATATATTCATTGCTTGTGTGGACTTTAGGACATTGTCCTTCTCGGCTGCGGTCGCCTTCTGTCTTGGCGCTGACACTTGTTTATTTAAGTCCCACAGTTTGGCCCCTCCCTATTCAAAGGATACCGTATTTCACTACTACCTGGCCATGCAGCAGACCATTATCCCCAGCCTGCATGTCAGTAATGATCGGATGTGATTGCTGTTTGGGGGACAGGTCAAGTACCTCAGTGCTGTATGTATGCAGTGCTAGGCAATGGCAGAGCAATGCATCTGCAGAGCACTGGGGCACCAAACTATCCCCTAGCAACAACTGATCACTACAGGTGGAAGTCAAAGGTTTAACATATAGATATTACAGTGGTAAAAAAAATAAATAAACATAAAGCTGTTAAAGAAAAATATTTTTTTTTCCTTCAGTTTTTATCAGACACTGCTGATGCCAGAATGATTAGCAGTAGGGATGGCCAATGTGATGCAAATAATTTCAAGTTGATGGAGCATCATGCAAATTTTAAATATAAATGCAGCTTGAGGCCAGAAACCCACTAGGAGTGATTTTCTGACCGATTTGCAATTTGAAAAGGCTTGCTAATTGTCATGATAGATGTTAGCACACACAGAGAATCTGATTATTGGTGATCTGCAGTATCACCAAGAATGCAGATATATACCCGATTATTGGTGATCTGCAGAATCACTGATAATACAGATATATTGCCAACCTCTGGGCACGACAGCAAAAATAACACAATAAAGACAGTAAAATCACAGAAGTGTGGAAATATCCACCTAACGGTAATTCCTCAGAGGTGTGGTTACCTCTGAACGGGAACCCCGTGAGTGAGATCCTCTAACCAGGCTGAGTGAGGAATCTCGACCCCTAGCAGTAATCGTCTGCTTGGGACAGGCGTCTCGGAGAGGCAAGCCTTAGAGATAACCCTCCAGTGGGAGACGTGCTACTGAAGGGAGAAGGGTCAGACAGGCAAGGGTTCGGCAACAGAGAGGACGGCAGCAGTACAGGAGCAGAAGACAGAAGAGTAATCGGTAAATGGGCAGAGGTCGGCAACAAGGATCAGATAGGCAAATGTACAAGATCAGCAAGAGATAGAGTAGTCAAGGATAGCCAGAATCAAAACACAGATCAATATACAATAATTCCTAAGCTAAGGTGTGAAATCCTTAGTATCAACACCAGGGCACTGCACTAAGGTCTGAGTGCTAACACAACAGTGTATTCACGACAGCTGACAACTTGCTACTGACAGGCAAGTTGTATTTGTAGCTAGAGAGCTACTCAGCGCCACCCCAGAGCCCCAACCAATCAGGACACCTCGTGAGGTCAGCTGACTAGTGACTCAGCTTAGCCTCCTACCTCCTAGCGCGCGCGACCCTTTGCCTCTGAGAAGTGGAGAGGCCAGGCCCCGGGTCCGCGTCCGCTTGCGGAGAGAATTCCGCCTGCTGACATTCGAGACTCGCCGCCGTGTCATCAGTCGCAGCGGTGGTGTCCCTCGCAGAGTGTGCTGGCTGCTCCGCACGTGTGACTGAGTCAGCCGGCTGGGAAGCTGAGACCGCCGCCAGGCTGCCCAGTGCGGCAGCGGCGGTCCCGCTAGTTCTCACACTAATGTAATGTTATGGGTGTGATCCCACTTGAGCGATTTGATTTTATAACAAATAAATCCCCCATAGCATTGCATTAGCAAGAGCCTTTTCAAATCACTAGCGATTAGAAGTTGCTCCTAGTGGGTTTCTGGCCTCAGTGTCTGACTATGGAAAAACAAATAGTTCCTGGAACTCAACAGGTATAGTCATTATGAAAAACCACCAGGTGGGAGCATAGGACTGTAGGAGTAAATACTGGGAAAACAATAGTAGACAGACCCTGCTTCAAATTCAAAAATAGAAAGACTTTATTCAAAAATGTGGACAACACTGTATCGGCACTAAATGCCACTTTAAAATCATAAAACACTCACTGCAGATGTTAATAGCGCAGCCGGCTGGGCTCACACTAGCAGCACACTTCACTCAGCAAGCACACCTGGGATCCCATCATACTTCTGCTTAGCAATGGGCACTGATAGCTGGAGACAGCAACACAAGCGCAAAGAAGGTCCCACAAAAAGCTTATCCGCAACAGCACATAAAGGTCTCAGCAGGAAAAGAGAAGCTTCACATAGGTCCGCAGTGTTTAGTGCATCAGCACATGCAGTTAATGTAAACAAGCTGCCTCACTGAGGCTCTCACCACTCAGTAGACCGATAAACGACTGTCGTTTGTCCAATTGCTATAGAGGATTAAATTGCATCAATGATGGCATACTCCACTGCAGTCAGTCCACATGCCCAGGATAGTAATGGAAATTCCTCTGGTGTCTGTGGGGAGACGTGTGCACACATGTTCAGCCAGCCCTGGATGTACTAGGCCACATAGCCCCTCTTGTGTGTTGCCTTCCGGAAAGGTCAGCCGGCGCCAGGCTCCTCCGTAGGCTTCAGGCAGGGTAAGTGGCCAGGCCACGCTTGGTAGGCAGTGGGGACGCCTTCACTGCCTACCAAGCACGGCCTGGCCACTTACCCTGCCTGAAAAAAAAAAAAAAAAAAAAAAAAGAAAGAAAGAAAGAAAGAAAGACCAAGTTAAACTTGCTACAAAATCAAGTTAGAGAATTTTGCCCATTCATGCCTACATGCAATATGCATGTCTGCACATCTAAAACAAACAGGGTTGCTCATCTGGATTCTGGATATCCAAACTTTTTTACGCTATCCGGATCGGATTCAAGATTCTGGATTTCTCTAGAAATCCGGATAGCTATCTGCAGATATTTGGCCGCATAACGCAGATATTGCGGATATCCGGATCCAAAATACTGTTACTAAGGTGATGAGGTCCTGCAGCCAATCAGAAGGCTCCCAGCAGAAGCCCTAGCACCCAATCACAGAAATTAACACTGGATCGTCCCCCTGTATAATAAGGAGGGCTGCCTTGATGAGACAGATCGTCCTGGCTTGCTGAATGCACACAGAGACATGCTCCAGTGCTGCTGGCCTAGCCTGTATACAGTGATAAACCTAAAGCTTTTCAGTGCTGAACACCTTCACTACACTATTGTTCTATTTTTTTTTTTTTAGCTAGCTAGCTTGTAATTGTTTGATTTCATTCACTCGTGATAGTCAGATTCCTGTGCTGCAGCAGCCTGCTAGTTAGGTCCTGTGTCTGTGTGTGCTGTGCAGGCCAGTATAGGTTAGGGAATAGGATTACTGTGTTATTGTATAGTTAGTACTGCAGTTAGTTGTTAGAGTAGTACTGAGTTAGCTTACTACAGATTACTGCAGTGCTGCTGTGCTGAGCAGTGTCAGTGTGATAGTTAGACAGATAGTGTGCACTATCCTCTACTCTGCGGTCTGTCACTCTGTGCTGATTTGCTTTAAAGTCCAACCCCGATTTTATTAAAGTAAAAAGTACCCCACATCATCTGGTGACATCATCACATATAAGTTGTACTATGTCTGCTGGCACTGGCAGCCGGGGGAGGAGCAGCAAGGGCAAGAGGACAGGGAGCAACATTGCGGCCACCCTCAGAAGGTCTGCCGTGTCAGTGTTGACATCAGTGGGCAGCCTACTCTCAGTCAGCGAGCTTTTCGCTCCAGGTGCCACGATCAAACTCAGGGCTGTTAGCCGCAAGGAGTTTGAGGAGGATATTCTGGGTTTTGAGGAGGGGGTATGATGTTGATGAGATGACAGACCGTGACTACCATCCCCAGGATGGGAATGTCAGCTCTTACTCTGAGGAGGAGGATGCGTCGGTGGGTTTGGCACGGAGGATCAGCATTGCAGGCAGTGGCCATCGAATGCGGGACCCACAGCCTTCTGCCGCTTCCACCAGCTGATCCACTCAACCCCCAACCGCCACAGGGAGAAAAGCAGCAGCATCCCATTCAGGCCACAGGGGAATCTTCACCTCCCCAATCTGGCAGTTTTTCACTCTGCCCTCATTGGACAGAAAGTTTGCCATATGCAGTATGTGCAAACTACAGATGAGCAGAGGTTGTGAGTGACTCCTACAAGTATGGCACCTCCAGCTACATCACCCATCCGGCCCAAAAAAATGTTGTTGAGCATGAGGAGTTCAAGAGGCTAAAGCAAGCTGGCGCTGGCTCCCACCGCCACAGGCCACTGCTGCTGATACCACCACCTATATTTAACCCAAAACACAATTGCGGTGTCATTTTTTGGAGGTGTCTGGGCTAAAAACTGATGTCCCAGTTGTGCGGTTGGACTTTGGACACAATGGCTATTCATAAAAGCTGTTTCCGTATGAAAAGCTACAATTACCGAGCATTGCGACAAATTACCGCCTTGTGCGTTGATTATGTTAACACGTTATTATATGTCAATTCATAAAGATTAGAGCAAGCGGTGTCAGCACAGATAATACTGCTTCCTTGGCAGAGCCGATAAGCATGCGGAGAACAGCTAAGCTAATGAGACAGACCTCCCAGGCAGCAGCAGCGAGAGCAGAGCAAAAAAAGGCATTCCAGAATACCAAGGCTGTGTTTTTTAACCCCTTGGGTACCTGTTTTCAGATTTATTTCACATCACAAATGTGTAAATATTTTTTGAAGTTCTTCTAAGCTGTGGCAATTAGATTGTTTAGAAAGATGAATAGACAGATTCAGTGCAAACAGAGGCAGTTTAAAAAAAATGCACATGTAAAGGGATGCTGGGGCTGCCTCTTCTATAGTAACACTGTCTCTGGAGGAGAAAATGTATCAACTCGGCAGCTTCTAGTGTTTCTGCAAGCCTACCGCCTGCCTAGAGCCAGCAGGGCCGATTTAAGCAACAATGGGGCCCCAGGGCAAAATAAACCTGGGGGGCCCCCTGACATATACCCCGGAACAAAAATCGGCATTAGGGGACCTTTTTTGCAGCTGGTATAGTCAGGGTGTGAAGTCCCAATCAGTCGGAGCTCCACATTCTGGCTATCCCAGCCTGCATGGGGGACAAGGGGGTTAAAATGTTTCAGGAGGGGGGACCCCACATAATTTTTTTAAATTCCCACACTCTAAAAATAAAAAAATAAAATAGGAAAAAATGCCAGGGATCTTCATACAGCTGTATTGTGGCTGTATAGCGATCCCTGGCCAAAGCGCTGCGGCTGCGTATAGACCCCCTGGAGACCCCGTCAGGAAATTTATTGCGCTTTCGTTTGATGCATGTAAAGTTACACTACTGTTAGGTTTGCTACTAAAAGTGACATTTACGGCACAGTGGCGTGCCTAGGGCATTTGACACCCGGTGCTGGGTATTAGACACCATTTATTTCCTTTTAAACAATACTAGTTGCCCTGCTGATCTATTTGGCTGCAGTAGTGAACTGAATCACACCAGAAACAAGCATGCTTGTTCAGGGTCTGTGGTTGAAAGAATTAGAGGCAGAGGACCAGCACGGCAGCCAGGCAACTGGTATTGCTTAAAAGGAGATAAATATGGCAGCCTCAATATTATTCTCACCTCGGGTTCCCTTTAAAAGTGCAACGCAAAGACAGTGGACCCAAGTTTTGGTGACCCTTTCCCCAGAAAATTCACATAATTTTAGCAGGTTTTCTCAAGAAAATACACGTAATGTGTGCAGATTTGCCCAGAGAATACGTTCAATCATTCGGCAGATTTGCCCAGAGAATACGTTCAATCATTCGGCAGATTTGCCCAGAGAATACATGCAATCATGTCGGCAGATTTGCCCAGAAAATACATGCTATCATGTCGGCAGATTTGCCCAGAAAGAAAATACATGCAATCATGTAGCAGATTTGACCGGAAAATACATGCAATCGTGTAGCAGACCTGGCCAGAACATAAACGCTACCCCTGGCTGCTAATATAAATTAAAAAAAAAAATAAAAAAAAAAAAAAAACATTTACTCACCTGCAGCAGAGCTCCTGTTCCGGCCTCCATCCAGTGCGCAGCTCCCATGATCCTCTGCAGCCAGCAACTCCCAAAGTCTCCAGAGCAGGACTTCGGACATTTTACTATAGCCCTGCTCTGCCGCTGCGGTGAACTGATACGGCATCTATTAGATGCCGAAAGTCAGTTCACGCTGGGGGGGTGCTTGGAGAATTTTAAGGGGTGCTACAGCACCCAAAGCACCCCCCCCCCGGTGCCGCCACTGCCCCCAGTATAGGTAGCTAGCAGTTGCCCCCAGCATAGGTAGCTAGTTGCCCCAATATAGCTAGTATAGTTGCCCCCAGGATAGGCAGCATAGCTGCTGTCCCCAATGTAGGTAGTGTTGCTGCCCCCAGTGTAGCTAGTATAGTGGCCCCCGTACAGCTGCCCTCCAGTATAGCTAGTATAGTGGCCCCCATAGTTGCCCCAGTATAGCTAGTATAGTGGCCCACAGTTTAGATAGTATAGTTGCCTCCATTGTAGCTGGTATGGTGCCCCCCCCCCCCAGTATAGGTAATATGTAACATAGTGGCCCCCATAGATGACCCCAGTGTAGCCAGTATAGTGGCCCCCTGTTTAGCTTCCCCCAGTATAGTGGCCCCCAGTATAGCTAGTATAGTGGCCCCCAGTTTAGGTAGTATAGTGCTCCCCCCCCCCATGTAGCTAGAAGGAGGGGTGACAGCAGGGATAGCGGCGGGGAGGGGGGAAATATCCCCCCTCCCTCACCTGGGTCCCCTACTTCTGCCTCTCTTCTCCCCCCAAAAATGCGGGCAGCAGGCCGGGGGCAGTGGGCAGCGAGCAGGCTGGCGCGGAGAATACTCACGTTACTTCCACGTATCAGCCTGGAACGCTGCGTCGCCGTCACGTGCCTCTACGGCGCCTCCAATGATTGGAGGCGCAGAAGAGGCACGTGATGGCGACGCAGCGTTCCAGGCTGATACGCGGAAGTAATGTGAGTATTCTCCGCGCCAGCCTGCTCGCTGCCCACTGCCCCTGGCCCGCATTTTTTTGGGGGAGAAGAGAGGCAGAAGGAGGGGGACCCAGGTGAGGGGGGGGGGTATTTCCCCCCTCCCCGCCGCTATCCCTGCTGTCAACCCTCCTCCTAGCGCTGCTCTTCCCCTCCTTAGTCAGGTTTAGGGGGGTCGTGGCGACACCCCCCTGGCTGTCTGGCACCCGGTGCGCCATGCCCCCCTGCGCTATTAGGTAGGAACGCTACTGTTACCTCATTTAAAATACTTTTTAAAGTTTCGAAGGAAAAAAGTGACATTTACCTCATTTAAATCGATTTTCTCAAAAACTATAAGGCCGATTTGAAAAAAAAATAATTTTTCCTCTTGTAGCCACTGGGGGCCCCTACAAGCTCTGGGGCCCTGGGGCAGCTGCGTCCTTTGCCTCTATGGTAGCGCCAGCCCTGAGAGCCAGCGTAGTTTGGGAAAATACCGCAGTGCTATCACAACTGTGAACATTTTTATGAATGAGCACACAGAAGTCTACAATACTGACAGTTTTTTTTTCTTTTTTTGGTGTATTTTAACTCCCCACAATTAGTGTTTATCTTTAATAAAACATGATGATACGTGCATCATTTACCCCCCCCCCCTTCCCAAAAAAAAAAAAGTTTTGAAAGCAATTTAGAGGCCACTTGCGGTTTTCTGTGCGGATATCCGAATAGGTCGGATATCCGCGGATAATGCGTTTGGATATCCACATGAACACGGATAGCAGAAATTTCGGATGCAGATATCCCATCTGGACATCTGGGTATCCAGATCAATTTGGATTTTGAAAAGCGGCATCAGAGCACCCCTGAAAACCAATGGAAAGTTATTAGATTTGATCCAGATCCCATATAAATTTATATCCAATTGACTATCTAAATCTATATCTATATATACACACACACACACACACACACATATAATACAGACCTGTTATTCACCACAGCAGCATATCCACCATGTATACTGCTGTATAACCCACCCACCTTCCAAAATAACACATAACAGCTCCCCCCCCCCCCCAAAAAAAAAAAAAAAAACCTTCAGGAATGCACTTCACACCAAACCAATTCCCCTGGTGGTCAGAAAACAGCTTATAGTCAGAGCTAAGACCACCTGTGTGCAGGAGGCGGGAACTCCCACATTGGGCTCTATTCACTAACAGGCAAAAACACCGCAAAATTTTACCGCTATATTTCCGCCAGCGGTAAACTCCGCATTTTTTCCACATTCACTAATATTTTCTGCATGCGGAAAAAAAGATGCGGAAACAGCCATTATTCATGCGGGAATCATGCGGTAAAAAGGTCGCATGAAAAAGTGTTTAAAAAATAAATAAATTTAAAGTCCACCAAGCACAGCCCTTAACCACTTGAGGACCGTGGGCTTTCTACCCCTAAAGAGTAACTGTCAGGCTGCAGAAGCTAATTTAAACCTCTATTCTCCTGTGTTAAACAGTTTAGAAGGAAGCCAGAAAAGCATTAGTGAAGATAAAAATCTCTCTTACCTTTGATGTGTGCTTATCAGAAAAGCTAATTAGACCCAAGAGGACGCAAGCCGCATACTATATTGCAAAGCATTCTGGGGCCCTCCCCTCGGCTGCTAATGAGACATTACAGCAGCTTGTAATCAGTCCAGCGCGTAGCACTGATAAATCTCCGGGCAGAGTACACTGCAGGAGTCAGCTATTGTTCCTAGCCACATGGCTCATTAATATTCACTGCACACTGTGTTATTCAGTACGAGCTTATCTGTGATCAGGAAGCAGGCAGGACATGACGACACATTTGACAGAAAAACATGGAGCATCTATCTCTGCATATACTATATACAAATTCTGTGAAATCCAAACATGGACAGTGAAATGCATATGTAATGTAAGTACAGCCAATATTTAGCTACTGATATATGTGTTTATTTTCTCTGAGACCTTATACCTAACAGCTCCTCTTTAAGGACCGGCCACTTTTTTTTCAATTCAGACCACTGCAGCTTTCACGGTTTATTGCTCCCTCATACAACCTACCACCTAAATGAATTTTGGCTCCTTTTCTTGTCACTAATAAAGCTTTCTTTTGGTGCTATTTGATTGCTCCTGCGATTTTTACTTTTTATTATATTCATCAAAAAAGACATGAATTTTGGCAAAAAAAAGATTTTTTTAACTTTCTGTGCTGACATTTTTCAAATAAAGTAACATTTCTGTATACATGCAGCACAAAAAATGTGGACAAACATGTTTTTGATAAAAAAAAAAAAAACATTCAGTGTATATTTATTGGTTTGGGTAAAAGTTATAGCGTTTACAAACTATGGTGCAAAAAGTGAATTTTCTCATTTTCAAGCATCTATGACTTTTCTGACCCCCTGTCATGTTTCATGAGGGGCTAGAATTCCAGGATAGTATAAATACCCCCCAAATTACCCCATTTTGGAAAGAAGACATCCCAAAGTATTCACTGAGAGGCATAGTGAGTTCATCGAAGATATTTTTTGTCACAAGTAAGCGAAAAATGACACTTTGTGAGAAAAAAAAAAAAAAAAGTTTCCATTTCTTCTAACTTGCGACAAAAAAAAAAAATGAAATCTGCCACGGACTCACCATGCCCCTCTCTGAATACCTTGAAGGGTCTACTTTCCAAAATGGGGTCATTTGTGGGGTGTGTTTACGGTCCTGACATTTTGGGGGTTCTAAATTGTAAGCACCCCTGTAAAGCCTAAAGGTGCTCATTGGACTTTGGACCCATTAGCGCAGTTAGGCTGCAAAAAAGTGCCACACATGTGGCATTGCCGTACTCAGGAGAAGTAGTATAATGTGTTTTGGGGTGTATTTTTACACATACCCATGCTGGGTGGGAGAAATATCTCTGTAAATGACAATTTGTTAATTTTTTTTTACACACAATTGTCCATTTACAGAGATCTTTCTCCCACTCAGCATGGGTATGTGTAAAAATACACCCCAAAACACATTATACTACTTCTCCTGAGTACGGCGATACCACATGTGTGGCACTTTTTTGCACCCTAACTGCGCTAAGGGGCCCAAAGTCCAATGAGTACCTTTAGGATTTCACAGGTCATTTTGAGTAATTTCGTTTCAAGACTACTCCTCACGGTTTAGAGCCCCTAAAATGCCAAGGCAGTATAGGAACCCCACAAATGACCCCATTTTAGAAAGAAGACACCCCAAGGTATTCCGTTAGGAGTATGGTGAGTTCATAGAAGTTTTTATTTTTTGTCAAAAGTTAGCGGAAAATGACACTTTGTGAAAAAACACAATTAAAATCAATTTCCGCTAACTTGTGACAAAAAATAAAATCTTCTATGAACTCGCCATACTCCTAACGGAATACCTTGGGGTGTCTTCTTTCTAAAATGGGGTCATTTGTGGGGTTCCTATACTGCCCTGGCATTTTAGGGGCCCTAAACCGTGAGGAGTAGTCTTGAAACGAAATTTCTCAAAATGACCTGTGAAATCCTAAAGGTACTCATTGGACTTTGGGCCCCTTAGCGCAGTTAGGGTGCAAAAAAGTGCCACACATGTGGTATCGCCATACTCGGGAGAAGTAGTACAACGTGTTTTGGGGTGTATTTTTACACATACCCATGCTGGGTGGGAGAAATACCTCTGTAAATGACAATCTTTTGATTTTTTTTTTTACACACAATTGTCCATTTACAGCGGTATTTCTCCCACCCAGCATGGGTATGTGTAAAAATACACCCTAAAACACATTGTACTATTTCTCCCGAGTGCGGCGATACCACATGTGTGGCACTTTTTTGCACCCTAACTGCGCTAAGTGGCCCAAAGTCCAATGAGTACCTTCAGGATTTCACAGGTCATTTTTGTTTCAAGACTACTCCTCACGGTTTAGGGCCCCTAAAATGCCAGGGCAGTATAGGAACCCCACTAATGACCCCATTTTAGAAAGAAGACACCCCAAGGTATTCCGTTAGGAGTATGGTGAGTTCATAGAAGATTTTATTTTTTTGTCACAAGTTAGCGGAAATTGATATTAATTGTTTTTTTTCACAAAGTGTCATTTTCCGCTAACTTGGGACAAAAAATAAAATCTTCTATGAACTCACCATACTCCTAACGGAATACCTTTGGGTGTCTTCTTTCTAGAATAGGGTCATTTGTGGGGTTCCTATACTGCCCTGGCATTTTAGGGGCCCTAAACCGTGAGGAGTAGTCTTGAAACCAAATGTTGCAAAATGACCTGTGAAATCCTAAAGGTACTCATTGGACTTTGGGCCCCTTAGCGTACTTCGGGTGTAAAAAAGTGCCACAAATGTGGTACCGCCGTACTCAGGAGAAGTAGTATAATGTGTTTTGGGGTGTATTTTTACACATACCCATGCTAAGTGGGAGAAAGACCTCTGTAAATGACAATTGTTTGATTTTTTTTTTTACACACAATTGTCCATTTACATAGAAATTTCTCCCACCCAGCATGGGTATGTGTAAAAATACACCCCAAAACACATTATACTACTTTTCCTGAGTACGGCGGTACCACATGTGTGACACTTTTTTGCAGCCTAGGTGCGCTAAGGGGCCCAACGTCCTATTCACAGGTCATTTTGAGGCATTTGTTTTCTAGACTACTCCTCGCGGTTTAGGGCCCCTAAAATGCCAGGGCAGTATAGGAACCCCACAAGTGACCCCATTTTAGAAGACACCCCAAGGTATTCCGTTAGGTGTATGGCGAGTTCATAAAAGTTTTTATTTTTTGTCACACGTTAGTGAAAAATGACACTTTGTGAAAAAAAACCAATAAAAAATCAAGTTCCGCTAACTTTTGACAAAAAATAAAATCTTCTATGAACTCGTCATACACCTAACAGAATACCTTGGGGTGTCTTTTTCTAAAATGGGGTCACTTGTGGGGTTCCTATACCGCCCTGGCATTTTACGGGCCCAAAACCGTGAGTAGTCTGGAAACCAAATGTCTCAAAATGACTGTTCAGGGGTATAAGCATCTGCAAATTTTGATGACAGGTGGTCTATGAGGGGGCGAATTTTGTGGAACCGGTCATAAGCAGGGTGGCCTTTTAGATGACAGGTTGTATTGTGCCTGATCTGATGGATAGGAGTGCTAGGGGGGGTGACAGGAGGTGATTGATGGGTGTCTCAGGGGGTGGTTAGAGGGGAAAATAGATGCAATCAATGCACTGGGGAGGTGATCGGAAGGGGGTCTGAGGGGGATCTGAGGGTTTGGCCGAGTGATCAGGAGCCCACATGGGGCAAATTAGGGCCTGATATGATGAGTAGGTGTGTTAGGGGGTGACAGGAGGTGATTGATGGGTGTCTCAAGGTGTGATTAGAGGGGGGAATAGATGCAAGCAATGCACTGGCGAGGTGATCAGGGCTGGGGTCTGAGAGCATTCTGAGGGTGTGGGCGGGTGATTGAGTGCCCTAGGGGCAGATAGGGGTCTAATCTGATAGGTAGCAGTGACAGGGGGTGATTGATGGGTAATTAGTGGGTGTTTAGGGTAGAGAACAGATGTAAACACTGCACTTGGGAGGTGATCGGACGTCGGATCTGCGGGCGATCTATTGGTGTGGGTGGGTGATCAGATTGCCCGCAAGGGGCAGGTTAGGGGCTGATTGATGGGTGGCAGTGACAGCGGGTGATTGATGGGTGGCAGTGACAGGGGGTGATTGATGGGTGGCAGTGACAGGGGGTGATTGACAGGTAATCAGTGGGTTATTACAGGGAAGGACAGATGTAACTAATGCACTGGCGAATTGATAAGGGGGGATCTGAGGGCAATCTGAGCATGTAGGCGGGTGATTGGGTGCCCGCAAGGGGCAGATTAGGGTCTGATCTGATGGGTAACAGTGACAGGTGGTGATAGCGGGTGATTGATGGGTAATTAGTGGGTAATTAGTGGGTGTTTAGAGGAGACAATAGATGTAAACACTGCGCTTGGGTGGTGATCTGATGTCGGATCTGCGGGCGATCTATTGGTGTGGGTGGGTGGTCAGATTGCCCGCAAGGGGCAGGTTAGGGGCTGATTGATGGGTGGCAGTGACAGGGGGTGATTGATGGGTGGCAGTGACAGGGGGTGATTGACAGGTGATAAGTGGGTTATTACAGGGAAGGACAGATGTAACTAATGCACTGGCGAATTGATAAGGGGGGATCTGAGGGCAATCTGAGCATGTAGGCGGGTGATTGGGTGCCCGCAAGGGACAGATTAGGGTCTGATCTGATGGGTAACAGTGACAGGTGGTGATAGGGGGTGATTGATGGGTAATTAGTGGGTGTTTAGAGGAGAGAATAGATGGAAACACTGCGCTTGGGTGGTGATCTGATGTCGGATCTGCGGGCGATCTACTGGTGTGGGTGGGTGATCAGATTGCCCGCAAGGGGCAGGTTAGGGGCTGATTGATGGGTGGCAGTGACAGGGGGTGATTGATGGGTGATTGACAGGTGATTGACAGGTGATCAGGGGGGATAGATGCATACAGTACATGGGGTTGGGGGGTCTGGGGAGAATCTGAGGGGTGGGGGGTGATCAGGAGGGAGCAGGGGGCAGGGGGGGGGGGGGGTAAAAAAAAATAAATAGCGTTTTTAGATAGTGACAGGGAGTGATTGATGGGTGATTAGGGGGGTGATTGGGTGCAAACAGGGGTCTGGGGGGTGGGCAGGGGGGGTCTGAGGGGTGCTGTGGGCGATCTGGGGCAGGGGGGGGAGAAATCAGTGTGCTTGGGTGCAGACTAGGGTGGCTGCAGCCTGCCCTGGTGGTCCCTCAGGCACTGGGACCACCAGGGCAGGAGGCAGCCTGTATAATACACTTTGTAAACATTAGAACGTGTATTATACACTTTGTATGCGGCGATCGTCGGGTTAACATCCTGCCGGCGCTTCCATATGGCCGGCGGGATGTTGCGGCGGGTGAGCGGCGCCAGGCTAAGGTGGAGGATCGCGTCACTGATGACGCGATCGCTCCGCCCATGCCCCTACAAGGACCGCCGCCAATTGTCAATACGGCGGTCCTTGCGGGGTCCACTTCCCGGCCGCCAATTGTATATACGGCGGTCGGGAAGTGGTTAAGCCTCCACACTTCATTAAAGTCAATGGGATGCGGAATATATCACCTACTATTTGTAGGTGATACAAATCGGTAAATGACGAAATGATGCGCCTGAGCATTTTTGAGAATTGATTTTTTTATTGCAGAAAATACCGACTTTTGCAAGTAGTAGGTGATATATTTCGCATCCCATTGATTTTAATGACATCTGGAGGCTTAAGTGCTGTGCTTGGTGGACTTTGAAAAAAAATTTTAAACTATTTTTCATGCAACCTTTTTACCGCATGTTTACCGCACGTTTAATTGCCGTTTCCGCACTCTTTTTACCGCATGCGGAAAACATGCAGAAAATTTTAGTGAATGCAGGAAAAAATGCGAAGATTACCGCTGGCGGCAATTTTGCGGTAATATTTTGCGGTGATTTGGACTCTGAGAATAGAGCCCAATGCATTAGTAGGGAGGGCCAATTAGATGCAAATGCTAACAAGTAGATGCAGGATCATGCAATTTTATTTGCAAATACATACAGCTTGGAAATTGGCCAGATAAATCATGCCATGGTGATTGTCCATTTTCAAGATGCATACATTTGCATGTAAATTTTGCATAATACTGCACCAGCTTGCTATCATTTGCATTTCATTGCCGATCCCTAGTCAGGGACTCTATAACAAATACTGGCTATATTTTAATGGTCAAATTCTAAGCAGCAAAAATTGGCTCCAATCAATATAAAATTGACATCAACACAAAATTGTTACTATTTCATTGACCAGGGGCATTGCTAGGGCCCTGGGAGATCTGGGGCACCAGGCCAGAGTCAAGCTGTGACACGTGTTCCCACATAGAAATACCATAAACAGACAGCATTTTACAATAATGGCAGAGCTTTGTGTTGGCCTGGGTGTTGTGCTCAGCTGGCCTGCTGGAGATGTGCTGGCTGGACTGGCAGTGATGGGAGCATTGCTGGCTTAACCTCCCTGGCGGTAAGCCCGAGCTGAGCTCGGGCTATGCCGCGCAGGGGGAGAGCTCAGCCCCTGGTGGGGCGATTTTTGTGCTGTGAAGTGATGTGCGCGCAGCCAGCACTTTGCTAGCTGCGCGCACAGCTTGATCGCCGCAACTCTGTGGCGATCGGCCGCACACAGCGGCGAAGGAGGCCCCCCCCCCCGCCAGAGCCCTGCCCGGACCAATAAGTTCCGGGCAGCGCTATGGGCTGGATCGGGTGTGCCTGACGTCAGGACGTCGGCTGACATCCATGACGTCATCCCGATCGTCGCCAAGGCGACAGGAGAAGCCAAACAGGGGAACGCGTTATATACGCGTTCCCCTGTTTGCTATAGATGCCGGCGACGATCGCACTAGAGGGACACATGCGCCCTCTAGTGGTGTTTCATGTAGCTACCACTCTGGTAGCTTTACATGAAACAAAAAAAAAAAAAAAAAATTTAAAAAAAAAGTTTTGCCAATTTGGCAAAAAAAAAAATTAACCGCCAGGGAGGTTAACAAGCTTGTGGAACTGTGCTGTCTGGCTTAACCTTCCTGGCGGTAAGCCCGAGCTGAGCTCGGGCTATGCCACACAAGAAGATTTCTCTGGCCCTACTGGGCCGATTTGCTCACTTTTTTTTTTGCAACACGCAGCTAGCACTTTGCTAGCTGCGTGTGCATTCCGATCGCCGCCGCTCCGCGCTTGATCGCTGCCCCCCCCAGACCCCATGCGCTGCCTGGCCAATCAGTGCCAGGCAGCGCTGAGGGGTGGATCGGGACTCCCTTAGACGTCACGACGTCCATGATGTCGGTGACGTCATCCCACCATGGCGACGGGGAAGCCCTTCAGGAAATCCCGTTCTTTGAACAGGATTTCCTGATCAAAGATCGCCAGAGGTGAGCGAAGCGGGCGGGGGGAGGGGGGGGTGCCGCTGTACAGCGGCTATCATGTAGCGAGCCCTATGCTCACTACATGATTTAAAAAAAATAAAAATAATTGTGCTGCGCTGCCCCCTGGCAGTTTCTAATAGACCGCCAGGGAGGTTAATGAGCTGGTGATGCGGACTGTGTTGTGTCAGCTGGCTGAGTGACCAGCTGACCTGGTGATGCTATGCTGTGTGAGGCCCAGTGCACACCAAGACAGCTAGCAGATCCACAAACCACTAGCGGTTTTTGGAGCGGATTGCAGAGATTTGGCCCAGTGCACACCGAGCGGATTTGGATGCGATCCGCCGGCCGCATCCGCCTGTGAATCCGCTTGGCTATTGCATTTCAATGGGCTGGTGCACACCGGCGGTTTGGGGTTTTTAGCGAACCGCAAATGTGCAGCAGGAGGCACGTTTGCGGTTTGGAAAAAAAACTCAAACCGCCGGTGTGCACCAGCCCATTGAAATACAATAGCCAAGCAGATTTGGCCGGCGGATCGCATCCAAATCCGCTCGGTGTGCACTGGGCCTGACCTACTGTGCTGCAGGATGGCTGACCTATACTAACTGGCAGGCAGTAGGCGAGACACTGAACTGCCCAACAAGCACACAGCTCAACCTCCTGTCTGTCCTAAAGGAAACCCAAGACTTCCAGACTGCAAGCATTTATAGTCACCTGGGTGCTTTCTCCAGCCCCCTGTAGGCCGTAGGCTTCCTCACCATCCTCCCAGTCCCATCCATTTATCCGCTGTGCAGCTCGGTAGTCTGGAAGTTCTGCAAATGCATGACTGAGCATCCGTGGCCGCACTCCTGTGGCTAGGAGTATTCTGCGCAGACAACCGGCCACAGAAGCACCATTGGGGCTGCACACAGTCAGGTATACACAGGGGAACATGACTGAGCCCAGTCACAGATTTAAAGGGAACCTAAACTGAGAAGTATGTTTTTTTTTTTTTTTTAAATAATACCAGTTGCCCAACTCCCCTGCTTATCCTGTGTCTAATACTTTTAGCCACAGCCCCTAAACAGAAATGCAGATCAGGTGCTCTGACTGAAGTCAGACTGGATTGGCTGCATCATGCTTGTTTCAGGTGTGTGATTCAGCCATTACTGCAGCAAGAGAGATTATCAGGAGTGCCAAGCAACTGGTATTGTTTAAAAGGAAACATCCATATCCTCAGTTAAGGTTCTGTTAAACCCCGGCCAGCCAGTGGAGGAACGGAGCAGCCCTGGAGGAAGGTGAGGGAGCCCACAGGGGGCTGGGGGAAGTGCCAAGTATGAGGGCTCGTTTACACTATCGCGAATCCGCATGCGTCCAACGCTTCACACATGTAATGCAAGTGGATGGGCCTGTTTCCACTGTAGTGTTGAGGTGTTTTTTCAGCGGTGAAAAAACGCACAAAAGAGCCGCAGAATTCGCCTGCGAGTGGAATGCATGCGAATCGCATGCAATGTATTTAATAGGGAAATCGCATGCGGTTTCCTCATGCGTTTTTTGCCGCAAATTCGCATAGGTATGAATGTAAATTCACACAGGCAGTGACATGGTTAAAAATCACATATACCCTCACCTATGTGAATTCGCGGCAAAAACCGCATGGGGAATTGCATCCGCATGCGATTTCATCAGCGGTGGAATCCAGGCGATTCTGCACCGCAATAGTAGAAACAAGCCCTAAATGCTTGTACACATTAAAGTAGGGATGACCAATGAGATGCAAATATTTGACTTCATGCAGATTTATGCAGAGCTGTGGAGTAGCTACAAAAATCATCCAACTCTGACTCCTCAGTTTAGTGACACCAACAATTCCAGGTACCAAAATTGCTTCAACTGACTTCAGCTCCACAGCTCAGGATGTATGTAAATTTGTATGCAAATATATTCAGCTTGGATCTGACCAGCCAAGTCCCACACAGGTTCAATTGATTGGTCCATTTTCAAGCTGCATATATTTGCATAAACATTTAGACAAATCTGCATGAACTTATTTGTGTTTCATTGATCATCCCTACTTTATAGTACAATGGGCTCTATTCAGAAAGCACTACTGCATTTGTTAATGCTCAAAACAGCTGATTTTTCTGATCACCTTCCTAAACTACAATTCACTAAACTTGTTACCACACAAACAAACATAACACAAACCAGTTCCCGACTAGTGAGGTAAATTACCGACTTATGCCATAATTACGCCGGGAAAGATCAATTCACAATGATTTGCACACTTCATTTACCGGACAAAAGCATTTGGTAATTTTCTCCAGCCCACAACAACCTGCTCTCCTCATGCTGTCTCTGTGCAGTAACTTGACAGACAGCCTTTGGGGAGAACCTGGCAGCCAATAGGGAGAGCCACACAGCCTGCTTCTCATGCTAATTGGATGCACTAGGTATGCAGGTGGGACTTTCAGTGTATCAAAGCAGAGACAAGCTACAACTCTGCCGGCATCCCTTTAGATGTGCAGATTTGTATTTTAGCACATAGAAGAGCTCCCCCTGATGGCTCCAGCACATCTAAAGGGATGACAGGCGGCACAGTCTGGAAAACCTCTGAGTCACACACAAAGCTCCCTGCTAGAAAGTGGATTGAGGCAGTTTATTTGGTAAATTACCAAACTTCTGCCTCATGGGAGAAAACTTTTGTGAATTTGGAATAAAAAGTGTAAAATACCGCATGAGCTATTTTATCCAATTTTTTTTTTCTTACCGAACTGCTTATTGTGAATAGAGCCCATTGAGCACTAATTCATTAAAAAAAAAAAAAAAAAAAAAAAAAAAGGTAAACCTTTATTTTATTGTAAACATAATTGCCATAAGTGAGGTTCCTAACTTAGTATGCTTTGGGTTGGGGAGGGCAGCACCATGACTTACCTACTGGAGGCTACTTCAAAGAATCCTGCAGTAGAGTACACTCCCAGCCACAATGCATGCCAGCAGATGCATGCTGCAATGTATACTGGGAGCTGTAGTGTGCAGTGCAGCCAGGAGCACACTCTACAGTGGGATTCTTTTAGGTGCGGGAAGCTGCAGCTGGCAATCATCACAGGGACAAGGGGCTACATGAGCAGCCCCCAGGTAAGAAATGGTGCTCCCCAACCCCCATTAGCATACCAAGTTCCAAATCTCCCTTATAGAGGTTCAATTTGGTATAAAAATTCTACAGGTGCACTTAAAGGAAACATGAGGCAAATGAAATCAGTGTAGCTTTACTTACCTTGGGCTCCCTGCAGCTCCTAGAAGTCTGTGTCCCTCGCAGCAGTTCTGCTGTCACCCATAATTCTGTTGTCCACTCCATAGTGATCACTGGCTTCTGCACATGCATGGGTGCATGCACCGCTCATGCACCTGTGGCTGGGAGTGTTCTGCGCAGTAGTACTGCACTTGTGCAGAATGCTCCCCCCAGGCACGAGCACTCAGGATTGCACACACCCGTGCTTGCACAGAAGCCACTGCTGAGGGGACAAAGGAAGAATGGGTGGCAGCAGAACTGCAACGAGGACTACACAAGACTTCTAGTCCCGGAGGAGGCTCCAGGTAAGTAAAGCTGAACGGATTTAAAGGAGGAACTGTAGTGAAAATGACAACATAATTACTTCTTGTTTACGATATTCATCTATTGATTATTTAGCAAGTGGTTTCCCATTGTAAAGTCTTTCCTCTCCCTGATTTACATTCTGAAATATATCCCTGGTGATGAGTGACATCTTTAGTTCTGCGCGGAATGTTCATTACTGAGTTCTATGCACAGAGGAAGATATTGCTTGCTTGTTGGTTGGAAAAAGCCACAATTTCCCACAATGCAATGAGGGTCAAAGCCAGCAAACTGTCAGGACATCCCACTGTGGGAGGGGCTTCACCACAATATCCACCATACAGACCCTCCTGATCTATCTGAGAAAAGGTAAATATTGCTTGTGGGAAAGGGGGCATCAGCTACTTACTGGGATGTAGATAAATCCCTGATGGAAAAGGAAGCCAAGGTGTGAGACCTATGGAAGCTGACATGGATTTCCTTTTACACAATACCAGTTGCCTGTGCCTGGCAGTCCTACTGAGAATTCTGGTCAGTTGGGTGTAAATCACACACAGAACAAGCATGCAGCTAATCCTGTCATATTTGTCATAGACATGTGATCAGCATATGCTTGTTCAGGGTCTATGGCTGAAAGTATTAGAGGCAGAGGATCAGCAGGACAGCCAGGCAAATCGGAATTATTTAAAAGGAAACAAATATGTCAGCCACCATATCCCTCTCACCTTGGGTTCCCTTTAATGCTCCTTGTTAATTTGCCTCCCATATATCATTTAAAGGACAACTGTAACAAAAGAGATATGGAGGCTGTCATATGCATTTCCTTTTAAAAAATGCCAGTTGCCTGGCAGTCCTGCTGGTCTACTTGGATGCAGTAATGCATGAATTACACCAGAAACAAGCATGCAGCTAATCTTGTTAGAACACTCAGAACCACCTAACATGCTGCAAGCTTGTTCAGGGTCTATAGCTAAAAATATTACAGGCATGGGATTGACAGGATAGCCAGGAAACAGGTATTGCTTAAAAGGAAATAAATATGGCAGCCTCCATATACCCCTCACCTCAGGTATCCTTTTAAGATGTGCTGGTGGCTGCTCTTGCTGTGCTAAGCTAGCTGACACAAGCCCAGTCCTAATGCAGTTGGCCACTTACCTACACTTTTAAACTCAGCTCTCCTCTCCCTGCTACACACTGCCTCTCCCCACATCTCCCTGTGTGATGGGGGCAGCTGTGTCTGTGGCGTGATGGGAGGGCAGCTGCTGTGTGATGGGGAGGGGGCAAATGCAGCTTCTGTGTGACCGGGTGAAGCAGCTGCGGCTGCTGTGTGATGGGGGGGGGGGGGGGGCAGATACAGCTGCTGTGTGATGGGGAGGGGGTAGATGCAGCTTCTGTGTTACCGGGGAAAGCAGCTGCGGCTGCTGTGTGGTGGGGGGGGGCAGATACAGCTGCTGTGTGATGGGGGGGGGGGGCAGATACAGCTGCTGTGTGACCGGGTGAAGCAGCTGCGGCTGCTGTGTGATGGGGGGCAGATACAGCTGCTGTGTGATGGGGAGGGGGTAGATGCAGGCTGCAGCTTCTGTGTTACCGGGGGAAGCAGCTGTGGCTGCTGTGTGATGGGGGGGCAGATACGGCTGCTGTGTGATGGGGGGGGGGGGGCATATACAGCTGCTGTGTGATGGGGAGGGGGTAGATGCAGCTTCTGTGTGACCGGGTGAAGCAGCTGCGGCTGCTGTGTGATGGGGGGGCAGATGCGTACATTTGAATACGGCGCTGGTAGACTTGGGCGCAGGATCCAGCTGTTAAATGGCTGGTCCTGCTTCTGCACAAGTCCGGGGCGTTTTAATTACTATTCCCCCTCCAGGCCAACATGGATAGTGGGGGAATGAAATAATTCGGCTTCCAGCGATTGCTGGAGGCCAAATTACTGTGTTTTTTAAGCAACTTCGGCTCCGTCTTCTGACGGAGCCGACCTTCCTCACTGAGCGCCGCTATAGACTGATTCCCATTACAGTCTATGGCGGCGCTGACTGCGCCCAAAGCTAGCAGCGCTGAAAAGCACTGCTCCGGGGCAGATACGGCTGCTGTGTGATGGGGGGGGGGGGGGCAAGTGCAGCTTCTGTGTGACCTGGGGAGACAGCTGCAGCTTCTGTGTGATGGGAAGGGGGCAGATGCAGCTTCTGTGTGACCGGGGGAGGCAACTGCTGTGTGACTGGGGGCAGCTGCTTATGGCTGTGTGACGGGGGGGGGGGGGGGGGGAGATACGGTTTCTGTGTGACTGGGGGGCAGCTGCTGCTGGCTGTGTGCTGGGGGCTGGAGCTGCTGGCTGTGTGCTGAGGGCTGCTACTGGCCGTGTGCTGGGGGCTGCTGCTGGCCGTGTGCTGGGGGCTGCTGCTGGCCGTGTGCTGGGGGCTGCTGCTGGCCGTGTGCTGGGGGCTGCTGCTGGCCGTGTGCTGGGGGCTGCTGCTGGCCCTGTGCTGGGGGCTGCTGCTGGCCCTGTGCTGGGGGCTGCTGCTGGCCGTGTGCTGGGGGCTGCTGCTGGCCGTGTGCTGGGGGCTGCTGCTGGCCGTGTGCTGGGGGCTGCTGCTGGCCGTGTGCTGGGGGCTGCTGCTGGCCGTGTGCTGGGGGCTGCTGCTGAGCTGGCTGTGTGCTGGGGGCTGCTGCTGAGCTGGCTGTGTGCTGGGGGCTGCTGTGTGATGGGGGCTGCTGCTGGCTGTGTGATGGGGGCTGCTGCTGCCGGCGGTGTGCTGCTGTTGTGCATGCACAATCTGTGTCCCTCTCCCTCCCCCTGACAGAGAGTATGTGAGCTCAGCTAGTTAGGCCTCCTTTCCACAGACCGCTGATAGGCAGTAAAATGCCTCTCAAACTCTCTTAACTGCTCACTTCTGCCTGGTAACTGCTTGCTGAGGCAGGTTGGCTTCTGCTGCTGGTCCTGCTGGAGCAGGCATAAGATGGCAGGTACAGGGGAGACAGGCAGCACGCTGTGGGATTCCACGCCAAAGGAATCCATTTCAAACAAATCAAGTGCAGGAGGCAGAGCTATTCAAGCTTTTTCCTATCTCCCTCCTTTTGACATCAGATCCACGCCCCCTGCCAGTGATTGGCCAAGGGGGCAGTGGAATTTATTGTGACAGGCTCAGCCTCAGCCCATAGTGATAGCTGTAGGCTGATGCTAGTGCCAAGCCCCGCCCACAACATGTTGCAATATGAGTTCCCTGCAGTATGAGACAGTCCCGCCCCTAAGTTTAGCCAGCCAGTTACTGCAACCCAGCCTCAGCCTTTGTCCCTCCCCTTGGCCAATGATCTCTCCAGTTTATTTTTCCCTCCGATTTGGCCCTGTGAGGATGTGGTAACTGAGGATGGTTATGTGAGTGGCTGACTGCAGGAGCATTTCCCAGCAATGGCTATCTTTCATAAAAGCAGTACGGTAAAAAAAATCTGTGCGGGAAAATACCACATTTGGTAGTTTAGACTTCTTTGTGCTCATTCATAATAATGTTTACAGTTGCGATACAAGTTCGGTATTTTCCCCTGACTAGGCAGGCGGTAGGCTGGTGGTATGTTTGTGTAACATCAGAAGCTGCTTGAGTTGATACATTTACTCTCCAGAGACAGCGTTACTATAGAAGAGGCAGCCCCAGCATCCCTTTACATGGGCATTTTTTAAAAACTGCCTCTCCTTGCCCTGAATCTGTCGGAATCTGTCTATTAGGCCTGGTGCACACCAAAAACCGCTAGCAGATCCGCAAAATGCTAGCAGATTTTGAAACGCTTTTTCTTATTTTTCTGTAGCATTTCAGCTAGCATTTTGCGGTTTTGTAAAGCGTTTTTGGTGTAGTAAATTTCATGTATTGTTACAGTAAAGCTGTTACTGAACAGCTACTGTAACAAAAAACGCCTGGCAAACCGCTCTGAAGTACCGTTTTTCAGAGCGGTTTGCGGTTTTCCTATACTTAACATTGAGGCAGAAACGCATCCGCAATCCAAAATCTGCAGCAGCCCGGGAGTATCAGTTTCTGCAAAACACCTCCCGCTCTGGTGTGCACCAGCCCATTGAAATACATTACCCAAGCGGATCCGCACCCGCAAGCAGATCGCAAACCGCAGCAGAACCACTCTGGTGTGCACTAGGCCATAGTCTTTCTAAAGAATCTACTTAATTGCCACAACTTAGAGGAAGTTCAAAAAAATGATACACATGCAGGCTTTGTGATGTGAAATATATCTGAAAACAGGTACCCAAGGGGTTAATAAAACACAGCCTTTGTATTTCAATGCCTTTTTTTTGCTCTGCTTTCACTGCAGCTGCTGCCTGGGAGGTCTGTCTCATTAGCTTAGCTGTTCTCTGCATGGTTATCGCTGCGTAATATGTTGGCGCATTATCAATTCAATAAATAATAATAATAAATAATAATACTTCAAAGGGAGCGGTAATCTCCGTGCTGACACACCGCTTGCTCTTATCTTTATGAATTGACATATGGTGACATTTGTTAACATAATCACCGCACATGGCGGTAATTTTTAGCTCTGCTCAGGAATGTTAGCTTTTCACTTTGCTAAGGCAGGGAACACACTTGCAGGGCCGTTTTCCCCCTGCGTTTCCGGGTTTTGTGGTTGCGTGCGTTTTTCCATGTGCGTTATCGCGTTTATGCGATTGCATGGCATGTACTGCCATGCAACGTGCGGGAAAAAGCAGACAACTGTGCGTTTAGAAAAAGCGGAGAAAAACGCAAATGCAAACGTGCACAAACGCGTGCGGCACAGCGTTTCCTGCGCTAGGCTATTAATTTCAATAGCCTCTAAAATCGTGCGCGTTTTGCCGTTCGCAGCAAAACGCGCAAAATTGCATGTAGTGTGTTCCCTGCCTAAGTGTTTGGTAAATTCAGCTGTTTTCAGCATTTGCGCATGCGGGAATGCTTTATGAATGATAGCCATTGCAGAGGCTAGATTGGATGGCTAAGGAAGCCTTGTATAGACAATTGGCTCTATTTATAAAACATTTGCAGTAAAAAAAAAAAAAAATCTTGGAGGGAAAACACTGTATCGGTATTTTAGACTTTTGTGTGCTAATTCATAAAAATGTTTACACTTGCAATAATAGGTTGGGGAATTCCCGCACTAAACTGGTGGTACTGGCTGAGTTGTTAAATTTGCTGGCTGAGTTGATACATTTTCTCCTGCAGAGACAGCCTTAGGCCACATACAGACATCAGACCATAGTCTTTGGAAAATGAAAGATCACAGACCAATCTTACCACCCTTCCTGTAGTATAAGAGCCATACTCTACACAGTCTTTTCTATGGAGCTGAACTCCACATCAGGAAAAAATCTTTGCAAGATGCTGCACACAAAGATGCTGTACAGACACAAAAGATCAGTATCTGCAAAAGATCTGTTCTTGCCAAAAATCCATTCCTGCAAATTGCAATGATAGTCTATGAGATCTGCAGATCGTCATACACACATGATTTAACTGACATTCATCTGCAGATCTGCAGATCTGAAAATCCATCCTGGTGGATCTGATCTGCAGATGAATGTCAGTTAAATCATGTGTGTATGATGATCTGCAGATCTCATAGACTATCATTGCAATTTGCAGGAATGGATTTTTGGCAGGAACAGATCTTTTGCAGATACTGATCTTTTGTGTCTGTACAGCATCTTTGTGTGCAGCATCTTGCAAAGATTTTTTCCTGATGTGGAGTTCAGCTCCATAGAAAAGACTGTGTAGAGTATGGCTCTTATACTACAGGAAGGGTGGTAAGATTGGTCTGTGATCTTTCATTTTCCAAAGACTATGGTCTGATGTGTGTATGTGGCCTTAGTATAAAGGAGGCAGCCCCAGCATCCCTTTACATGTGCATTTTTCTGCCTCTACTCCTGAATCTGTCTATTAGTCTTCCTAAAAAATCTATTTAATTGCTGCAGCTTAGAAGAACTTCAATAAATGTTATACATGCCGGCTTTCTGATGTACAATTTATCTGAAAACAGGTACCCAAGGGGTTAAAAAAACACAGCCTTGGTATTCAGAATGCCTTGTCTGCTCTGCTCTCACTGCTACAGCTGCCTGGGAGGTCTTTCTCATTCACTTAGCTGTTATCTTGGCTGTTACCACTGGCTTATCGCCTTATCTAAACAACTGGTGTTCTCAGACAGTATTCCGCCTGCTCTAATCTTTATGAATTAACCTTCAGTGACATGTGTAAGGCGGTAATTTCCCGCACTGCTAAGGAATTGTATCTTTTCATGCGGAAACAGCTTTTATCAATGAACACTTTGCTAAATAGTCAGTAAAGTCACCTGTTTCCAGCAGTAAGCATGTAGGAAAGTTTTATAGGGATGCTCATTCGGATTCCGCGGAAATGCAATTTCCGAAATTCCGATCGGAAATTGCATTTCCGCATCGAAATCTGGAAATCGGTAATGCAAGGCACATTTCCGCCGGAAATTGCGGAAATTTCCGCCGGAAATCGCGGAAATTCCACCCGACTTTAACATCGATTTTCTCAAAAACTATAAGGTCTTTTTGAAAACTTTTTTTGCATCGTGTTCACAAGATTCGGTTTAATAAACGCTGAAAATTTGGTGTTTCTAGGACTTAAGGGGGATTTTCTATTAACCGCTAAAGTAGGCAGATTTTTACTGTAATGTAAAATGCAGAAAATCTGCATCTGCCAATTTTCTGCATTTAACATTACAGTAAAAATCTGCCGACTTTAGCAGTTAATAGCAAAGCCGCCGTAAGTCCTAGAAACACCAAATTTTCAGGGTTTATTAAACAGAACCTTCTGAGCAAGATGCAAAAAAAAGTTTTCAAAAAGACCTTATAGTTTTTGAGGAAATCGATGTTAAAGTTGGGCGGAATTTCCGCGATTTCCGGCGGAAATTCCGCCTTGGAATGCGGAAATTGGTAGCGGAAAGCGGAATCGGTAATCGGTACATGACGGAATGCGGAATTTCCGCGGAATCGGAATTTGGCATTCCGACCATCCCTAAAGTTTTATGAATAGAGGCCAATGTTCTCTTTGCTGCAGCTCACATTTCAATTGGCATTTCAATGGCAGCCCTGACAATAGAGAGGCTGCAGCTGGGATATCACACACACAGAACCTGTAACTTCAAAAATGTCCTCTGGGGGGGTACTTAACTTTGGAGGGGAAATCCTCTGGATCCTATGGAGGCTACCGAATGACCATGAGCTTAGAGCCGCTACTGAGCTGGAGCCGGGAAGGTAAATATTTACATGGCTGCTGTTAGGGGACTGCTAGCACTGTGAACGTGGGATGGAGGAGGATGGGGAAGCCTCAATAGGATCCAGAGGCTACCCCCCTCCCATGGTAAGTACCCCAGGAGACGTTTTTTTAAAGTTACAGGTCCTCTTTTATGTGTCCATACATCAAGCAGTGATGGGCAGATTTGACCAAGGGATAGATCGCTCTCTGATCAGAGAGAGATCTATCAGCTGCCCATACACCACAGGCCGATTCCCAATCAATTTCATGCTAAAATCTTTTGGAAATTGACCCAGTGTGTAGCCTTGCCACTGTTCCCTAGTGTGCACGTGTGCATTTTTACATTACCTGTCCTGTGTCGCAGTGCCCATCCAGCGTCCCAATCCACCGCTCTTCCATCACACACACTGATGTCATATATGGGGCTGAGGGAAAAGGGGCAGGACACCGTGACACGGGACAGGTAATGTATAAACACACACATGTACATTTTTACACTGTGGAAACAGCTCCGGGGGTTTCATCGCTCTTTGTTACTGCCAATCGAGGAAGTCGGCCCTACACCTTGCAGCTTGTCTGACCAATTCATGCACCAATTTCAGGACAAAATTGATTGCATCGTCGATCGGGCGTGCACTTGGCAGCACCGATATCCGTCCGATTTGATTATAATTGAATCGGATGATCGATTGGCCACCAAGTCCCCTGATGTATGGCCACCTTTATGGATTATCCATAAATATATGGTAACATTTGTAACAGTCATGGAACCATTGTTAAAACTGTTGTAGTCACATTGGTTTATTTTGGAGGGAAACCGTTGCTCGATTATGTGTATGTTGGAGGGAATCTGCCAGATTACGTGCATTTTGTGTGAAATGCTATTAGATTATGTGTATTTTGGGGGAAACACTATGGCGGTGCTCAAACTTCCTCCGTAGGAGCACTTACATAGCTGCTAAGGTCATGTATGTTTGGTACCACTCATGACCGTGCCCATGTTCTTTGGCGTTGCCACACCCATTTTGCAGCTGCATGGGGTGTGTGTCAGTAAAAATGATTCTTTGTCAGTATGATTTTCTTGATCGTGAGTGGTGTAAGTTTCTGATCAATTTTTTTTTTTTTTTTTTTTTTTTGAAAAATTGTATCATGCGTGATTGACAATTTTGTAATGTAGAGACACGACCATTTTTTTTTCAGAATTTTCAATCGTTTTTTTTTCCATAATTCAGGAAAAAAGTTAACATAGGTGTGGTACATTGTTGTAATTTTTAGAATGTTACAATCAATCAGAAACATTGATTGTAAATCTTCAATTAAAAAGAAATATTAAAAAAAAAAAAATGTATGATGTGTGGCCACCTTAACCACTTGAGGACCACAGTCTTTTCTCCCCTTAAGGACCAGAGCCTTTTTCTCCATTCAGACCACTGCAGCTTTCACGGTTTATTGCTCGGTCATACAACCTACCACCTGAATGAATTTCACCTTCTTTTCTTGTCACTAATACAGCTTTCTTTTGATGCTATTTGATTGCTGCTGCGAGTTTTACTTTTTATTATATTCATCAAAAAAGACATGAATTTTGTCAAAAAAATGACTTTTTTAACTTTCTGTGCTGACATTTTTCAAATAAAGTAAAATTTCCTATACACTTGAGCGCGAAAGTTATTCTGCTACATGTCTTTGATAAAAAAAAAAACATTCAGTGTATATTTATTGGATTGGGTAAAAGTTATAGCGTTTACAAACTATGGTGCCAAAAGTGAATTTTCCCATTTTCAAGCATCTCTGACTTTTCTGCGCACCTGTCAGGTTTCATGAGGGGCTAAAATTCCAGGATAGTACAAATACCCGCCAAATGACCCCATTTTGGAAAGAAGACATCCCAAAGTATTCAGTGAGAGGCATGGTGAGTTCATAGAAGATTTTATTTTTTGTCACAAGTTAGCGGAAAATGACACTTTGTGAAAAAAAAAAAAAAAAAAAAAAAAAGTTTCCATTTCTTCTAACTTGCGACAAAAAAAAATGAAATCTGCCACGGACTCACTATGCTCCTCTCTGAATACCTTGAAGTGTCTACTTTCCAAAATGGGGTCATTTGTGGGGTGTGTTCACTGTCCTGGCATTTTGGGGGGTGCCTAATTGTAAGCACCCCTGTAAACCTAAAGATGCTCATTGGACTTTGGGCCCCTTAGCGCAGTTAGGCTGCAAAAAAGTGCCACACATGTGGTATTGCCGTACTCAGGAAAAGTAGTATAATGTGTTTTGGGGTGTATTTTTACACATACCCATGCTGGGTGGGAGAAATATCTCCGTAAATGACAATTTTTTTATTTTGTTTACACACAATTGTCTATTTATAGAGATATTTCTCCCACTCAGCATGGGTATGTGGAAAAATACACCCCAAAACACATTATACTACTTCTCCTGAGTACGGCGATACCACATGTGTGGCACTTTTTTGCACCCTAACTGCGCTAAGGGGCCCAAAGTCCAATGAGTACCTTTAGGATTTCACAGGTCATTTTGAGAAATTTCGTTTTAAGACTACTCCTCACGGTTTAGGGCCCCTAAAATGCCAGGACAGTATAGGAACCCCACAAATTACCCCATTTTAGAAAGAAGACACCCCAAGGTATTCCGTTAGATGTATGGTGAGTTCATAGAAGATTTTTTTTTTTTTGTCACAAGTGAGCGGAAATTGATTTTAATTGTTTTTTTTTTTCACAAAGTGTCATTTTCCGCTAACTTGTGACAAAAAATAAAATCTTCTATGAACTCACCATACTCCTAACGGAATACCTTGGGGTGTCTTCTTTCTAAAATGGGGTCATTTGTGGGGTTCCTATACTGCCCTGGCATTTTAGGGGCCCTAAACTGTGAGGAGTAGTCTTGAAACCAAATGTCGCAAAATGACCTGTGAAATCCTAAAGGTACTCATTGGACTTTGGGCCCCTTAGCGCACTTAGGGTGCAAAAAAGTGCCACACATGTGGTACCGCCATACTCAGGAGAAGTAGTATAATGTGTTTTGGGGTGTATTTTTACACATACCCATGCTGGGTGGGAGAAATATCTCTGTAAATGACAATTATTTGATTTTTTTTACACACAATTGTCCATTTACAGAGAGATTTCTCCCACCCAGCATGGGTATGTGTAAAAATACACCACAAAACACATTATACTACTTCTCCTGAGTATGGCGATACCACATGTGTGACACTTTTTTGCAGCCTAGGTGCGCTAAGGGGCCCAACGTCCTATTCACAGGTCATTTTGAGGCATTTGTTTTCTAGACTACTCCTCACGGTTTAGGGCCCCTAAAATGCCAGGGCAGTATAGGAACCCCACAAGTGACCCCATTTTAGAAAGAAGACACCCCAAGGTATTCTGTTAGGGGTATGGTGAGTTCATAGAAGATTTTATTTTTTGTCACAAGTTAGTGAAAAATGACACTTTGTGAAAAAAACAATAAAAATCCAATTTCCGCTAACTTTTGACAAAAAATAAAATATTATATGAACTCATAATACACCTAACAGAATACCTTGGGGTGTCTTCTTTCTAAAATGGGGTCACTTGTGGGGTTCCTATACTGCCCTGGCATTTTACGGGCCCAAAACTGTGAGTAGTCTGGAAACCAAATTTCTCAAAATGACTGTTCAGGGGTATAAGCATCTGCAAATTTTGATGACAGGTGGTCTATGAGGGGGCAAATTTTGTGGAATCGGTCATAAGCAGGGTGGCCTCTTAGATGACAGGATGTATTGGGCCTGATCTGATGGATAGGAGTGCTAGGGGGGGTGACAGGAGGTGATTGATGGGTGTCTCAGGGGGCGGTTAGAGGGGAAAATAGATGCAATCAATGCACTGGGGAGGTGATCGGAAGGGGGTCTGAGGGGGATCTGAGGGTTTGGCCGAGTGATCAGGAGCCCACACGGGGCAAATTAGGGCCTGATCTGATGGGTAAGTGTGCTAGGGGGTGACAGGAGGTGATTGATGGGTGTCTCAAGGTGTGATTAGAGGGGGGAAATAGATGCAAGCAATGCACTGGCGAGGTGATCAGGGCTGGGGTCTGAGGGCGTTCTGAGGTGTGGGCGGGTGATTGGGTGCCCGCAAGGGGCAGATTAGGGTCTAATCTGATGGGTAACAGTGACAGGTGGTGATAGGGGGTGATTGATGGGTGATTGATGGGTAATTAGTGGGTGTTTAGAGGAGAGAAGAGATGTAAACACTGCACTTGGGAGGTGATCTGATGTCGGATCTGCGGGCGATCTATTGGTGTGGGTGGGTGATCAGACTGCCCGCAAGGGGCAGGTTAGGGGCTGTTTGATGGGTGGCAGTGACAGGGGGTGATTGGTGGGTGGCAGTGACAGGGGGTGATTGATGGGTGATTGACAGGTGATCAGTGGCTTATTACAGGGAATAACAGATGTAAATATTGCACTGGCGAATTGATAAGGGGGGTCTGAGGGCAATCTGAGCGTGTGGGCGGGTGATTGGGTGCCCGCAAGGGCCAGATTAGGGTCTAATCTGATGGGTAACAGTGACAGGTGGTGATAGGGGGTGATTGATGGGTAATTAGTGGGTGTTTAAAAGAGAGAAGAGATGTAAACACTGCACTTGGGAGGTGATCTAATGTCGGATCTGCGGGCGATCTATTGGTGTGGGTGGGTGATCAGATTGCCCGCAAGGGTCAGGTTAGGGGCTGATTGATGGGTGGCAGTAACAGGGGGTGATTGATGGGTGGCAGTGACAGGGGGTGATTGATGGGTGATTGACAGGTGATAAGTGGGTTATTACAGGGAATAACAGATGTAAATATTGCACGGGCGAATTGATAAGGTGGGGGGGGGGGGGGTCTGAGGGCAATCTGAGCGTGTGGGCGGGTGATTGGGTGCCCGCAAGGGGCAGATTAGGGTCTAATCTGATGGGTAACAGTGACAGGTGGTGATAGGGGGTGATTGATGGGTAATTAGTGGGTGTTTAGAGGAGAGAATAGATGTAAACAATGGATTTGGGAGGTGATCTGATGTCGGATCTGCGGGCGATCTATTGGAGTGGGTGGGTGATCAGATTGCCCGCAAGGGGCAGGTTAGGGGCTGATTGATGGGTGATTGACAGGTGATTGACAGGTGATTGACAGGTGATCAGGGGGGATAGATGCATACAGTACACGGGGGGGGGGGGGGGGTCTGGGGAGAATCTGAGGGGTGGGGGGGTGATCAGGAGGGAGAAGGGGGCAGATTAGGGACTAAAAAAAAAATAGCGTTGACAGATAGTGACAGGGAGTGATTGATGGGTGATTAGGGGGGTGACTGGGTGCAAACAGTGGTCTGGGGGGTGGGCAGGGGGGGGGTCTGAGGGGTGCTGTGGGCGATCAGGGGGCAGGGGGGGGGAAATCAGTGTGCTTGGGTGCAGACTAGGGTGGCTGCAGCCTGCCCTGGTGGTCCCTCGGACACTGGGACCACCAGGGCAGGAGGCAGCCAGTATAATAGGCTTTGTATACATTACAAAGCCTATTATACACAGTACACGCGGCGATCCGGGTGCTAGTAACCCGCCGGCGCTTCCGAACGGCCGGCGGGTTACAGCGAACGGGGGGCGGAGCCAGTCCCCGGCTGCTGATCGCGTCACGAATGACGCGATCGCCGCATAGCCACTCCCGCAGCCGCCCCCGCCGATGGGCGTATTGCGGTCGTTTGGGCCCGGACTTTGCCGCCGCCCATCGGCTGGGGGCGGTCGTGAAGTGGTTAAGTGTGAACGAGTCCATTGATTAACATTGGTCTCAGTTTAAATGTGTATTCGTATGCAGAAAACGTGCATGACAACAGAAAAAAAAAATGTGCTCCGCTTCATGCAGTGCTAGTGTCAATGTCCACACTTGTGTCATCAGGACAGGAAATGCAAACCATTTCTCACATGCCATTTTTCAAACAAGAAGTATGTTTGCATTATAATTGTGTCCGTTTTCACAGTAGCAATCCTAGTCAATGAAAAATTGCATTGCTGAATCAGAGATGCTTCCTAAAATCAAGGACAGCACATAGAAATGTATTATTGACATTTTTGCATGTGATGCAAGCCGGGTACATACTTTCAATTACAATTGACCAATCGCTGGCCAATTTCAGTAACCAATGTTCATGTATGAGAGTCAACAGATATTGAATACTATGAGCAAATTGTGTAGGGGAACTTATACTACATGGAGGTGGTAATATTGGTCAGTGATTGGCCAATTATAATTGAAAGCGTGTACAAGGCTTAAGGCCTCGTTCACACTATAAATCGCCAGAGCTATCGCACGTGCTGTCAGCCGATTTATACTGTGATTTTTTTATTACAGTGCTTTTCCCAGCGCTTTTTGCTGAAAGAAATGCCTTTCTAAGCGCTTTTGCTCAGTAATGATTTTTTTCACTTCTTGACGTCAGTCAGGAAGTGAACTGTTTATCCTGGAAATGAATAAATACAATCTATTTATTCATAAAAGCACTCAGGAAATTATACAAAACACTTTTTCAACGCTTTGCGATTTCCCTATACCTTCCATTGAGCTAAAAAAAAAATGGTACATGTGGTGCGTTTGTGATTTTAATAAAACACTCTCATAGGAAATCATTGCACAAGCGCTTTTATCTAAAATCACCAGCGCTTAAAAGAAAAATCGAAAACGCTCAGTGTAAACAAGCCCTTAGGCCTTATTCACACCATACGCGCTGCCGTGCACATTTCAGCAGTAAGTATAATATGCGATCAGCAAGAACATCAGAAGTGCATAGAGAGCACTTCTGGTGCTCAGACTGAGCGCTGCGCAGCAGTGTGATGCGCTATCAAGCTGCTGAATGCATATTTGCCAAAGCACCTTGCTGATTCCATTCACTGTAATTAATAGGATCTGCAGCGCAACGCGGATGGCATGCGATTGGGTGCGCTTGTGTCCTGAACGCACGGCCGTATGCCTTGCCTAATGTGAACAAGGCCTAAGGCCTGATACACACTTTCATTTATGATTGGTCAATCACTGACCAAGTTTACCAACTCCATGTAATATGAGGACTTACCTAATGTGCTCATAGGGCTCTATTCATAAAAAATGTTTGGCGAAAAAACTCCTGGAGGGAAAATACTGCAGCGGTATTTTAGACTTCTGGGTGGTAATTCATAAAAATCTTGCCAGCTGCGATGCAAGAGCGGAGATCTCCCGCTGAAGGCTGGCGGTAAGCTGTCGGAAGACATGCGGAAACACTTCAGCCGGCAGAGTCCCTCCGTGCACTGCTCTCTCTGGGAGGTCTGTCCCATTCACTTGTATGTAATCCGCAAAATCAGAGGAAGCGGTATGTCCCGTCCACATACCGCTTCCTCTAAACTTCATGAATGGCCATTTTGTTACTTTTTTCTAGATAAATCTAGAAAAACACTGGAGAAGGTGGAAATTTCTCGCTCTGCTGGGGGATTGTAGATTTTCATGCGGGAACAGCTTTTATGAATGCCCACTTTGCTAAATGGATGGGAAAATCCGCTGTTTTGAGCGGAAAACTTGCGGTAAGGTTTTATGAATAGAGCCCATAGTATTGAATATTTGTTACATTAAACTTAAGGTAGCCATAGATCAGTAGATTACGGGCAGATTCAACAAAGAAACACATTTATCTGTAAGCAAATCTGATTAGAGAGAGATCTGCATCTTTGTCGAGCTGCCATATACAGCATTAAATCTTCAGGGAATCGGCTGAGTCCGCTGTATCTGCCCTGCCGCTGCCCCCTAATGTATAAATTATATAAATGTGCCCCCCAATGTGTGCATTTACACATTACCTTTCCTGTGTCAGCCTCCACGTGGTGTCCATCTGTCCTCTGGGTGGCTCTGCCGCATACACGCTGGTGGCGGCGCACAGTGTCACACGCTATGCGCAGAGCCACCCGGAGGACAGACGGGCCCCACGCGGAGGCTGACACAGGACAGGTAATGTATAAATGCACACACCGGGGGGCACATTTATACATGGGGGGCAGTGGTGAGGGTTTTTTGTTGTTTCGTCACTCGCCCCGAAATTGGCCGCCATACTGCCGCACGCCTGACCAACTTTGGACAGACATCTTGCAATAGGTGCAATCGAGTAACACAACCAACTTTGGCCTACAATTGGTCACATAGTTGGTCGGGCCTGCACTAGGCGGCATCGATTTTCAACCAATTCTTTAATAATAATCACATTTTTTGGTCAATTAGCTTCCACAGTCAGCTGATATATGGGCACCTTACATGGTCAATGATTAGCAAATCATAATTGAAAGTGTTTGCTAAGCTTTAGTCAAACGTCACTCTCCTTAAGGTGCACACAGCACACATCCAATTTTGATTGACCAATGTTTGTCCAACAGATTTTGAATAATAATTCTTTATAAAGATCATATTCGCTTATGGTGGAACATACATAGTTTAGAACAATACAAAAAGGAATCTATATACCCCAGAGGCCTGAGAGTGCAAATCTTTCCCACATGGGAACTCCTAGGTGATTCTAAACAGAAATGGGAAGAGGGCCTGGGTAGGTGCTCTGTTATTATTATTAATATGCTTATTGAACATGATCAGAAACTTCTTAGGGATGTTAAGTCCGGCATTGCTGACCTTGAGACACAATTGAATTTACTTGATAAAGATACTGTTATCAAGCCCTTTATTGTTACATTTAAGAAGGATATGGAACAAATGGAACAGTCCATCATTGAGGGGAAAAAGAAAAAGTTGGATAGGGATAGACATGACTATGATACTGGTACTGCATATAGGTGGACACATCGTGGCAATAATAGACGGATTAGACGCAGACCCCGACCCAGACCCAAGGGTGATAATCCAGCACCTCAGGGTGGGCCACAGATACCTAAACATGTACCCAATAATGGTCAATATGGCTTACTATCTACTGACCAATCAGACACTCATAGTGATTTTTTATCAAGCGACACAGAAGAGGGAGAACCAGACGGGGGGGCCAGAAACATAAGAGATCTCAGGTCCCTACTGGATTCTCCTCGGAATTCCAAGCGCATGAGACACAAGGATTATGCCAATCAGACAGATTAAATGTGATCAATTTGACAGAGTATGTACTATCAGCAGATGAAGTGGCAGTTTTGCAGAAAGGCCTTTCTTTTTCACCAACTAGGACATTGGACAAGTTTGAATTGGTCAAAGATTTGTATTTGTTTTGCAGAAGGCTGTCTTTTAAAAAGCACTTTGGAAGCACTACTCCTATGGAAGCTAACTCAAATGAAATGGATCAACAGGCACTCAACGATCTTCTAGAATTACTCGATGAAGCTGAGGGTCAGGACGTGGTGAGTCAAAGGAACCGACGTTTTAGGAACCCTTCAAAATTCATGCCATGTTTTGGCAATTATCCCTCTATAAAAATCTTCTTTGAGGTTATGCTAAAATCGATTGCACAGATAGTACCTAAACAACATCATAAGTTAAATCTGAGTAGGAACGAAGTTTTGGCCATGAACAGTTTGAAAACAAACAGCCAGTTTATCATCAAAGAGGCTGACAAAGGGGGTAATATTGTGCTATGGCCAAGGGAAATGTATTTGAAGGAAGCTCATAGACAATTGGACAATCGCATTAACTATGTGGTTCTACCCGGTGACCCTACTGAATATTATCAGACCCAGTTGGAAGTGTTATTATTTGATGCTAGACAAGGCGGTGTTATCTCTTCTAGGGAATTTGATTTCCTGCTTCCTAAGTGGCCAACCGTACCCACTTTTTATATGCTTCCGAAAGTGCATAAAACTATTGATAATCCACCTGGCAGGCCCATAGTGGCGGGAATTAACAGCCTGACTGCTCCAGCATGCTCCTTCATAGACTTCTTTCTGCAGAAACATGTTATATCTTTAGATTCTTATCTCCGTGATAATATGGATTTGCTTTGGATTCTTGATGACATCAGGCTACCATCTGGTACGTTGCTGGTTACATGTGACGTGGAGTCACTCTATACTAACATATCACATCAATGGGCTATGCACTCTGTCAAATATTTCTTGAATATGGAAGATCTTACAAACTCTGACCTGCATGTGTTTTTGTTACAGCTACTGAATTTTGTTCTTGGACACAATTACTTCATTTTCAACGGGAAGTTTTATAAACAGGTATGTGGCGTGGCAATGGGTTCCAAATGTGCACCGGCCATAGCTAATCTGTTCCTGGGGTACTGGGAGCGTGAGATAGTGTTTGGGGACCTCTATGTGGCATACCACCCTTACATTTTGGGGTGGTATGGCTACATAGATGACCTGTTGATCATGTGGAGTGGCCCAGAGGACAAATGTCGACAATTCTTTTCAGAACTGAATAACCATATGAACATCTTTCTTACCATGCAGGTATCTGCCTCTGAGGTGCAGTTTTTGGACTTGACCATACGGGTCGAGGAAGATGGGTCTGTCACATCGGATTTGTATCGTAAGCCCACTGCCATAAATAGTTTTCTACACTATCAAAGTGCGCATAATCGGTCTTTTAGAAATAACATTCCAGTTAGCCAATTTTTACGGTTACGTCGACTTTGTTCTAATGATGATGATTTTTACAGACAGGCACGGGACCTACAGGGGAGATTCTTGGCTCGTGGATATCCCAGAAAAATCATTAAGAAAGCCTTTCATGTCGCCAAGGCCAAGGACCGTATGGACCTGATCAATAGTAGACCGAAAATTCAATCTAACTTGGTGAGATTAACCTCCCCGGCGTTCTATTGAGATCGCCAGGGAGGCTGCGGGAGGGTTTTTTTTTAATTAAAAAAAAACTATTTCATGCAGCCAACTGAAAGTTGGCTGCATGAAAGCCCACTAGAGGGCGCTCCGGAGGCGTTCTTCCGATCGCCTCCGGCGCCCATAATAAACAAGGAAGGCCGCAATGAGCGGCCTTCCTTGTTTTGCTTAGATCGTCGCCATGGCGACGAGCGGAGTGACGTCATGGACGTCAGCCGACGTCCTGACGTCAGCCGCCTCCGATCCAGCCCTTAGCGCTGGCCGGAACTTTTTGTTCCGGCTGCGCAGGGCTCAGGCGGCTAGGGGGGCCCTCTTTCGCCGCTGCTCGCGGCGAATCGCCGCAGAGCGGCGGCGATCAGGCAGCACACGCGGCTGGCAAAGTGCCGGCTGCGTGTGCTGCACTTTATTTGATAAAAATCGGCCCAGCAGGGCCTGAGCGGCAGCCTCCGGCGGTGATGGACGAGCTGAGCTTGTCCATACCGCTCAGGAGGTTAAGCACTACCTTTAATAACGGGTGGCCGGATATGTATAAAGCACTACAGCATGCATGGCCAATTCTACAAGCTGACCCTGACCTGGTTAACCATATTACCGCTCACCCGTCTGTGACGGCCAAAAAGTGCCCATCATTAAAAGATAAACTCTGTCCTAGCCACTTTAGTTCAGTAGTTGGCCATACTCAAGGGAACCGCATTTCTGGAAGATATCCATGCGGATCTTGCAATGTGTGTCCTTTTATGCAGAGACAATTATCGATTATAAATCCAACACTGTCTAAACCATTCAAAATTGAACACTATGTTAATTGTAGGACCCGAGGTGTGGTATATGCCTTGAAGTGTAGTTGTCCAAAGATTTATGTAGGTCAGACAAAGAATGCCTTAAAAACTAGGATTCAACAGCACTTGTCGAAAATCAGGTTGGCAGCAAGAGACTTTGCAGAGGGGAAAACACTTACCTCTGTAGCGTCCCATTTCCTACATGTGCATTCAAGCAGCGTTTCCTGATTGCAAGTCTATGGCCTGGAGCAGGTTAAAACAACAGTAAGACGTGGGGATATAGAGAAAAAATTACTGCAGAGAGAGGCTAGATGGATATACATGTTGGATGCTAAGTCTCCCCATGGCCTGAATGAAGAAATTGATTTTTCTGGCTTTCTGTAATGGTTGCTGAGGTTGTATGTTAGTACAATATCTGTAATACTAATACTCATATGCTTGTTCTGCAGATTGGATATGGGTTCCCCTGTTTATAAATACATGTATCATGTTTTGCTGCGCTTATAATTGATATCAGCGGACTTCTTATTGTCACGTGGACTCTGTGTTACACCCGAGATGGATGGACTTTGTTGATCTTGGGACCTTTTGCTATTGGACCTATTGGATGTCGATTCGTCGTTTATGTGCGGGTTCGTTGTGGATCAAGGACTCTTGAACTGTCTTTACCCTACTCATCTTTGGACTGGACCTTCCTTGTGGACTATATAAATTGTAGTGTTTCTCTCCATCCATTGGGAGGGAATGTTATGTGATACAGAATATGTAAGTTTAATAGTTGTTGCTGTTTGTGCAATTAACATGTAAATTGCTTCACAGGTTATAGAGGCTGAAACACATGTATATATAAAAGTGTACTATGCGCTTTTTTGATATAAACTATATGCACTATTCTTTGTTTAGAGTGGTGCATTGTTTTGATACTTACTTCCTGTTTGCGCTCCAGCGTGGTCTTGGTTGGCCTTGTATCCCTCCTCCTATTGCCCTTATCGGCATCATCGGGCGGCTTGGGTCATGTGACGTTTGGACACCATGTGACGCTGACGCGTCACGCGGATAAACACATGCGATTGGCTATGCGTATGATGAGGCGCGTGCATGCTATGATGACGCATGCGCTCCACGCAGACATTTTGACGCGTCGTGCAATCACGTGACACCCGCCCCTCTCCACTATATAATTTGGCGTCCTTCGCCATTTTAACACATGGAGATTCCCCAGCTCTTGATAAAGCGGCATAATAGCCGCGGAACCGGTGGAGACATCCGCCTGGGGTCCTTCTTCCTTTTGCCAGCCTGATGTTGCGCTCTCATCCGGATAAGTATATTGTACATGTGTCCTCCGTGGTTCCTGTCCAGTATGCAGTATCATAGTCACTTTTGTTAAGTGTGTTCCAGCTTCACTGGTATTGTGTATTCACTGAAGATTGTTTGATCATATTGCATCGTTTTGTATTATTACATCATATTGATAGCATTTAGCACTGTATTGGGAGTTACTGTCATCAGGACAGCATTGCACTTTATTACTAGTATACTGGTTAACGATTGAACCCGGGTTCACACCCAGTGGGTGGCTCTTATGTGAGCACCCCTGAGGTTGATCTGTGACTATTATATACATATGGATTCAATGAGCGCTGCTATTTCATGGTGATTAATTACACAGGTGGCATATATGTTTTAATTGTTTTTATGTGTACAGTGATGTTATTGTACTAATAAATTGCATATATCTTTTCATTACTGTACATGTGTGGTGCTGTTTCTAAAGGGCCTTGTTCCTCCGCCCCCCATGCAACAGATTTTGAATGCAATGAGAAGATTGCACAGCTAAGGTGTCTGGAAGTGGTAAAATTGGGTAATGATCGAACAATTAACATTGAATGTGTATGCACCCTAAACAAGGTCAAAAACAATCCAATTTCTGGCAAAAAAAATCATTTGAGCGATCAGATAATTCTGATCGATGTGATCAGATTGGTTGTAAATATTCTCCACTGATGGGCACAATCGATCCACCCATCGTCAAACCAAAATTTGTATTTTATGGTTGGCTGCGATAAATGGGAAGCAAAAATTGGCTTGTTGATGGTGTTCAATATATTACAATATTTGACTTCAGATCAGAATTATCTGATCACTTGAATGATTTTTTGCTAGAAACTGGATCGATAGTGGCAACCATAAAGGTGGCCTGGCCACTAATGGTCCAGTTTTTAGTGAAAAATCGTTCAAGCGATCAGACAATTGTGATCAGACTGGCAAAAATAAACTCACAGCCCACCCATCCAGCTCTTTGTGCTCCGAGGGCAATGACTGGGTAGCCCACCCACCCAGCTCTCTATGCTCTGAGGGCGGTGACCGGGCAGCCCACCCACCCAGTTCTCTATGATCTGAGGGTGGTGACTGGACAGCCCACCCATCCAGCTCTCTATGCTCTGAGAGTGGTGACTGCACAGCCCACCCATCCAGCTCTCTATGATCTGAGGGTGGTGACTGCACAGCCCACCCATCCAGCTCTCTATGATCTGAGGGTGGTGACCAGACCGCCCACCCATCCAGTTCTCTATGCTCTGAGGGTGGTGACCAGACAGCCCACCCATCCAGCTCTCTATTATCCAAGGGGGGTGACCAGACAGCCCACCCATCCAGCTGTCTATGATCTGAGGGTAGTGATCGGCGGACAGCCCACCCATCCAGCTGTCTATGCTCCGAGGGCAATGACCGGGCAGCCCACCCATCAAGCTGTCTATGCATTGAGGACGGTGACTGGACAGCCCACCCATGCATCTCTCTATGATCCGAGGGTGGTGACCGGACAGCCCACCCATCCAGCTCTCTATGCTTTGAGGGCGGTGAATGGACAGCCCACCCATTCAGCTCTCTATGTTTCGAGGGTGGTGACCAGACAGCCTACCCATCCAGCTCTTTATGATCAGAGGGTGGTGATCGGATAGCCCACCCTTCCAGCTCTCTATGCTTCGAGGATGGTGATGAGGCAGCCCGCCCATCCAGCTCTCTACGATACGAGGGTGGTGATGAGGCAGCCCACACATCCAGCTCTCTATGATCCGAGGGTGGTGAACCGACAGCCCACTTATCCAGCTCTCTATGCTCTAAGAGCGGTGACTGGACAGCCCACCTATCTCATTCTCTGTGCTCTGGGAACAGTGACCGGACAGCCCACCCATCCCGTTCTCTATGCTCTGGTTATGGTGGGAGACCATCGGATCATCCGGAACATCCGGATCCGAATCAACTCGGATTTTAAAAAGGGGTATCCGAGCCCCTCTGGGGATTTGCAAACACTGGTTTGCAAACTTTGTTTGCCCCACCAAACTGTCATCTATACTTAGCATTTCAATGTCCCCTCCTGTCTTAGTATTCCAGTCTAATGTTTCCGAGTTGCGGCAATGTGGCATTTCTGCTGAACAGCTGAGATTGCCAGAACAGCCACAATACTGCTGTATTCACATCCTTGACAAATATATATATATATATATATATATATATATATATATATATATATATATATATATATATATATATACACACACACACACTGTAATTTCCGACATGTCCGATCTGATTTTCGATCGTTTTTCTGATTGACATCATAGAAGTGAAAGAAAATCGATTGAATAATCAATTGTTCACATCTAAATTCAAAATCGCTGATGCCAGTGATTTTTGTTTTTTTGTACGTTTTTTTCTGTAAGGGCTTTTGCAGAGCGAATGAAGAGAACAAAGTAAAACAATTAGCATGTATTTTATTTTGCACTTAGCAAGCAGTTGAGTAAGGGATTTATATATCCAGTTAATAATGTAATCTGTTTTTCCTGGCAGGTTGATATGGACTATCACATCAGGTTGATATGGACTATCACATCAGATGTCCAACATAGAAGGAGAAGTATATGTTATTTATTTATTTATTTATTTACGATTTAATTTTTTTGGGGGGGAAGAGTTGGTGTTTATCTGTGTGAAATTGTGCTTTGTTTGAGACAATATGACAAAAATAAGCCAGAGAGTATGGAAAGAACATCAAAGGGTCTAAGTTATTGAAAAAGATTCAACCTGGTATTTCTATAAATTAGGTTACTTTTTTTTTACTATTTTATATTTTTTTCAGACTTATGTACCAAGTAATCAATGCATTGAAGTTCATTACAGAGCTAAAGACAAATATCTGGGTACCAGTAACAGGCCATCTAATCTCATGAAAAGAGTAAGAAGACAAGATGCTGAGGTAAGTATATTATTTATATCACTTTCATATTAAATCACTTTCTCCCACTGACACTCACTCTCTTATCCACTCTCGTTCCTTCTCAGCCACTCCCATTCCTTCTCAGCCACTCCCATTCCTTCTCAGCCACTCTCATTCTTTCTCAGCCACTCTCGTTCCTTCTCAGCCACTCTCGTTCCTTCTCAGCCACTCTCATTCCTTCTCAGCCACTCTCATTCCTTCTCAGCCACTCTCATTCCTTCTCAGCCACCCTCACGCCTTCTCAGCCACCCTCACTCAACCATATTCATCAATCTCAGCTACTTTCCCTCATTTACATCATTTTTTGATCACTCTATCTCACTGTCACTCGCTCTCTTATCCTTACCTAGACCTGGTGCACACAGAGCGATTCTGAGTGCTTTTAAAAATGCTAACGCTTTGAAAAACACTTGGCTAATATGTTTGTATGGGATGGATCCCATAGAATCACCACATTTTCTATGAACTGCCCACTGTGTGATATGTGAGAAGTGTAAAAGATCAAATCCTGACCAAAACAAGGGTCTCCTCCCACCAGCCCAGGAACAAATCTGTGTATGCACATAGCACTGCCCCTCTGCTGATGGTAGAAGTGCCCTCAAACAGAAAGACATTGTGAATGAGTATAAAACGTAAGAAGTCAGTTGTTTACCTCTCATACTCAGGAAGTGTGAGACTGCTGCAATGCCTAGTTCATGATGAATATTACTGTAGAGGCACTCTACATCTACACTCGCTAACATAGTGGTCTCAGACACCTACATGTTCTGTAGACATGTGAGGATGTCTTTTGTGTCTCATAAATAGGACGGAAAGGCTTCCATAAATGGGCGCAGAAATCTATCGACAGATTGGCTGATCTCATCAGCGAGGTTCCCTCTACCTGATACAATCGATCTCCCTGGGGGAGGAGTCACCATTTTGTGTGTCTTAGGAAGGACATAAAAAGTGATACTATGGGATGTGCAATTGATTTTTTGAGTTGTATATAATCATCTAAGCACAGGGAACCCTGATCCAAACCACCCTTCAAAATGAGTTCCAAACACTTCTAATGATCTTTCAGTGAGTTCTTTTTCAATACTGCATACTGTTGAGTGTCCATAAAGCAGAACTGAAGATATTATTAAAACAAACATTTCCACTTGCTTGGGGCTTCTGCAAGCCCCTTGCAGCTGGCCTGTCCCACAGCTTTCCTCAATGATCCTCCATTCCCCGCCGCCAGCTAGTTTCATTCCTCGACTTTTAAGTGGAGGGAACAGTGCGCCTGCACAGCCCTGCAAAGCGTATCCTTTTTCTGCATTCCCCTCTGCAATAGTGCTATTGTGGACTGGAACACAGAGAAGGATATGCGTGGCCAAAGCCGTGCAGACGCAGTGGCCCATCTGTGAAACCAAAACTACCTGGCAGCGGGTGAACAGGGGATCGTGGAGGACTGGCACAGGACAGGGAAGCCCCAGGTAAGTGAGACTGTTAGTTTTACAAATGTTTTCAGTTCCGCTTTAAGGATATTAAAGCACATTTGTTTATTCATGCATTTGTCCATTAACACCACATTACCCCCCTTTGTCAATGTGTATGGTGACTTTTCCTCAGGGTCTCTAGTGCTCTCATCTCATCTGATCACTCAGATTATCATGCATATAGAATTTTGGGGTAAAGGTAGACAGCATGCAAGGGCACAGGCTAATGTAGAATGTTGAGGCAGAGGTTGACAGTATGACAGGGCACAGACTGATATAGTATGTTGTAGCAGAAGTAGACAGTATGCCAGGGTAGAGGCTGATGTATGTTGGGGTACAGGATAATATAGTATGTTGGGGCACAGGTAAAGAGTATGCCAGGGCACGGGCTGATGTAGTATGTTGGGGCACAGGGAGACAGTATGCCAGGGTATAGGCTGATGTATGTTGGGGTACAGGATAATATAGTATGTTGGGGCACAGGTAGACAGTATGCCAGGGCACAGGCTGATGTAGTATGTTGGGGCACAGGGAGACAGAATGCCAGGGTACAGGTGGATGTAGCATGTTGGGGCACAGGTAAAGAGTATGCCAGGACACGGGCTGATGTAGTATGTTGGGGCACAGGGAGATAGTAGGTCAGGGCATAGGCTGATGTATGTTGGGGTACAGGATAATATAGTATGTTGGGGCACAGGTAGACAGTATGCCAGAGTACAAGCTGATGCAGTGTGTTGGGACACAGGTAGACAGTATGCCAGGGTACAGGCTGATGTAGTATTTTGTGGAAAAGGTAGACAGTATGCCAAGGCACAGGCTGTTGTGGTATATTGTGGTACATGATGACATAGTATGTTGGGGCACAGGTAGACAGTATGCCAGGGCATAGGATTATGTAGTATGTTGGGGTACAGGATGATGTATGTTGGGGCACAGGTACACAGGCACACAGTATGCCTGGGCACAGGATGAGGTAATATGGTAGACAGTATGCCAGGGCACAGGCTGATATAGTATGGTGGGGAACAGGTAGACAGTATGCCAGGGTATAGGCTGGTGTAGTATGTTGGGACACAGGTAGTCCGTATGCCAGGGCACAGGCTGATGTATGTTGGGGCACAGGTAGAAAGTATACTGGGGCACAGGCTGATTCATGTTGTGGGCACAGGTAGACCTTATGCCAGGGCACAGGATGATGTAGTATCTTGGTGGGCCACATGAAAGTAGTATGCAACAGTGGGGCATATGTAGACATTATGCAAGGGCACAGGCTGATGTAGTATGTTGGGGCACAGGAAGACAGTATAGCTGGGCACAGGCCAATGTAGTGTGTTGGGGCACAGGAAGACAGTATAGCAGGGCACAGGCTGATGTAGTATGTTGGGGCACAGGTAGATAGTATAGCAGGGCACAGGCTGATGTAGTATGTTCGGGCACAGGTAGACAGTATAGCAGGCACAGGCTGATGTAGTATGTTGGGGCACGGGTAGACAGTATAGCTGGGCACAGGCTGATGTAGTATGTTGGGGCACAGGTAGACAGTATAGCTGGGCACAGGCTGATGTAGTGTGTTGGGGCACAGGTAGACAGTATAGCAGGCACAGGCTGATGTAGTATGTTGGGGCACAGGTAGACAGTATAGCTGGGCACAGGCTGATGTAGTATGTTGGAGCACAGGCTGATGTAGTATGTTGGGGCACAGGTAGACAGTATATCTGGGCACAGGCTGATGTAGTGTGTTGGAGCACAGGCTGATGTAGTGTGTTGGGGCACAGGAAGGCAGTCATCCAGGGTACAGTCAGATGTAGTATGTTGGGTCACAGGTAGAGAGCATGTCAGGGGACAGGCCGATGTAGTGTGTTGGGGCACAGGAAGACAGTCATCCAGGGTACAGTCAGATGTAGTATGTTGGGTCACAGGTAGACAGCATGTCAAGGGACAGGCCGATGTAGTGGGTTGGGGCAAAGAAAGACAGTCATCCAGGGTACAGTCAGATGTAGTATGTTGGGTCACAGGTAGACAGCATGTCAGGGGACAGGCCGATGTAGTGTGTTGGGGCACAGGTAGACAGTATAGCAGGGTACAGGCTCATGTAGTGTGTTGGGGCACAGGAAGACAGTCATCCAGGATACAGTCAGATGTAGTATGTTGGGTCACAGGTAGACAGTATGTCAGGGGACAGGCCGATGTAGTGTGTTGGGGCACAGGTAGACAGTATGCCAGGGTACAGGCAAAAGTAGTATGGTGTGGCACATGGTAGACAGTGTGCTATGGCACAGGCTGATGTAGTATTTTGGGTAAAGGTGTATCGTATGCCAGGGGAAAGGCCTAAAGGATACTGCAGCCGAAAGGTTGCTGAGAGATAAATCCTGCAATGTGTAGGGAAAGAAAAGTACATACTCACCGCTCCCCTCGCTCCCTGCCGTCGGGTCCCGATCATCAGCCACAGCTCCTGGTACTGGCCGACTCTCCTGACCCGGACATACTGCGCCACGCATGCGCAGTATGTCCTGTAATCTTCGCTTCTGGCGTTGCATCATGACGCCAGAAGTACGGACACTCCCCTGCCTCCTGCGTGTGCGCTCCAGCGGCTCCACTATAAAGCTTTATCCTTTAAGTAGTATGTTGGGGCACAAGTGCACAGCGTGCCTGGGCACAGGCTAATGTAGTATGTTGTGGCACATGTAGACTGTATGCCAGGACAAAGGATGATGTAATGGGTTGCGGAATAGGAAGACAGTATGCCAGGACATAGACTTATGTAGTATGTTGCGGCACCAGTTGCGGCCGGGCACAGGCTGATGTAGTACGTTTTGGCACAGGTAGACAGTATGGGCCTGATTCACAAAGCGGTGCAAACTGTTAGCATGCTGGTGAAATGCCCCTTATCACGTGATAAAATAAGTCCCACGCGCAAAGTCTAGCGCGCAAAGTGTTACGTGCGCAAGAAAAAGTAATGCGCGCGCTAAGAAGGTGCATCACGTGATCAAACATTTTGCACGTGATCAGGCATCAGATAGCAGGTACTGAATACAAAGCACGTGATGTGAAGTTGTCAAAAATGTTATGGAGCTCAGCATCGACTTTACGCATGCAAAATGTTGCGCGCCATAACCGATACGTGCTGCACGTGCGCTATCAATGAACCATGTGTTTGTGATTATTGTGATGATGATGATAATGAAAGAAAGTAGTTAACATTGATCAGGTGTTTTGGGCCTTTATAAGCTTTGCTTATGAGGAGATGATTCAGAATGGTTTGCGATTGAGCAAGTAAGTGCTGTTTGATGTTGTGCCTTCCACTTGTTTCAAGGTGAAATGGTAGTTTTGTAACATATTTCTTGTTAATGTGAATGAATGTGTCTTTTGATTATGAGTTGAAGTGAGTTTAGTATGATGTCCTGGGGGCCCCTCTGCTCCTAGGGCCCTGATAGTGTGAATGCCTTAAACATTGGTATGTTTAAAATTATTTTGTATCCCCTTTACAATAGTTAATAATGGTGTTCACAATAATTATGTTGACTTTTCATTTAGTAGGTGGAGTTAATACAACTTATTTAAGTTGGTGCTTTCCTGTATGTTTAATGTTAGTTTGTAAAAGTTTGTTATTTTCCTTTCCATTCTCATTTACAGATGGAGCCCTTTGGTGTTTGGTTCAATGTGGACCGCATATGCCGCTATAATCTGCGCAGGAGACACATTCCACGTCTCATACGGGAACGCACTGATGTGGCGTTGCTTTCAGACAGAGAACTTCCGAGGCTGACAAGGCTGAACAGGGCAGCCTTTGATGAGCTGTATGCTCATTTGGAGACCTATCTCAGGCCATTAACATCTTGAAGTCATGCTGTGAGTGGGCAAACTAAGTTGTTTGCCTGCCTGCAGTTCCTGGCCAATGGGAGCTTTCAAAGGCTGGGTGGCTTCGCCTGTGGGGTGTCCCAGTCCACCATGATCAGGGTTCTATCCCAGTTCCTGATGGGCATGTGGAGGATGAACAGACAGTTTATCCACTTTCTGAGGTCCCGTGCCCAATGGGATGCAGTCATAGTGGCATTTTACCATCTTGTCCAAATGCCCAGGTTTACATTGATTGAAAATAATGTTTAAAGTTCTCATATTAACATTCTTTGCTGTTGCCAAGTTAAAGGATACCCAAAGTGACATGATGAGATAGACATGTGTATGTACACTGCCTAGCACACACATAACTATACTGTATTCCTTTTTTTTTTCTTTCTCTGCTTGAAAGAGTTTAATATTAGGTTTGTAAGTGGCTGACTCAGTCCTGACTCAGACAGGAAGTGAGTAGAGTGTGAGCCTCACTGTTAAGAAATTACTAGTATAAAACACTTTCCAAGCAGAAACTGGCTTCTAAAAGCAACAAAGAGATACAAATGCTAATTTATTATCAGTGCGCTCACACTGTCAGTACTGAGTCCGGACTGAGTCACCCACTTACAATACCACATATTTAACTCTTTCAGATACAGAAAAAAAAAAAAAAAAGGAACAGCATAGTTATTTGTGTGCTAGCCACTGTACATACACATGTCTATCTCATGTCACATGTCACTTCGGATATCTTTTAAAGTGAAATGTTAATTTCTTACTAATTTGTTTCTTCTTACAGACCCTCCTACGCACCAATTATGACAACGTGCATGACCTTCTTGCCAAACGGCGCATTATGGAGGAGCTGCAATGCCGAACTCCGGCAGCACTTCCGGGGCAACCACACCATAACCCAAATCCAACGGAGGTGGGCGAACATGAAGAGGAGGGAGCGGAGCTTTATCCGAGAAGTCCTACGGGAGCATGTGCCTGGTAAGTAATCTATACAAACTGTTGTGTATTTTTTTGGGTCGGGAGGGTGGTGAATATAAAAATGTTTCATGTACATGTCCTTTTGGAATTATTGTGCTTGCAATGCTTTGTGTGGGTGGTTATGTTAAACAATTTTTTTGTCTAAGGAGCCACAATGCAGATAGCACGGGTGCCTTAACTATTTTTTTATGTGGCTTGATTACCTACAGCACTGGAACAAGCATGCATATCTATTGGCATTGAAGTGATCTTTAAAGCTATTTTCCCGTTGACTGTTGTGTAAAGAATGGTGACTATTCTCAACAGGCCAAGCAGATACCTTCATGGCTTGTAGACACCATAGAAGTTTGGCATTAAAATGTGCCTACAGATATAGCAGGAAGTGTTTGTGTGGTGATTGGCCATACAGCAGTACTACAGGTGTGTTTTATGCAGTGTCATTCTCAACCCATTACTTTTTTTGTCGGAAGATACAAATTACCGTATTTTTTGGCATATAAGACGCACCTAAGTTTGGAGGGCAAAAATTAGGAAAAAAACTAAACCTAGGTGCGTCTGCAATGCTTGGGCATCTTATGGACCTTTCACCTACTAAAACTGTCTCTAACCTACTCTATCTACACTACACTATCCCCTGCTGCCCTACCAACTAAGCTACATAGCAATTAACTACACAACACTGCACTAACACACCACTTCAATACACTTCACTACACTATTACTGCACTAACACACCACACCACTTCAGTACACTTCACTACACTATTACTGCACTAGCACAACACACCACATCAATACACTTCACTATACTATCCTGCACTAACATAACACACCACTTCAATTCACTTCACTACACTATACTAACACTACAACACCATCAATACTACACCTGATCCTGCCATGGCGCTCCTTTCCCCCTTCTCTCCTGCTGCGATCCTCTTATACCTCTGGAAGTCAAGTTCGGTGAAGCTGCTGCCGCTGGGTCCTCTGTTCCTCCTGTGATGAAAATAAAGATAGGTACATCAGCGTCACGTTACCGATAGTTTATGCGTATCCGAAATTCCCTTCCATGCACCTCACGGAAAGCCACCCCCTGTCGCTACACGCTGGGTCCTTCTCACTGGCCGCCTCCTTTCCCGTCTTCACTGCACGTGCGCCGCATCATGCATGATGTCACGCATGACACGGCGCATGTGCAGTGAAGATGGGGAAGGAGGCGTCCAGCGAGAAGGACCCAGCGTGTAGCGGCAGGGGGTGGCTTTCCGTGAGGTGCATAGAAGGGGATTGTGGATGCACATAAACTATCTTTATTTTCATCACAGGAGGAATAGAAGACCCAGCGGCGGCAGCAGCTTCACCAAACTGGACTTCCAGAGGGAGAAGAGGATCGCAGCTGGAGAGAAGGGGCAGGATGAGTAAGAGCTTCCCTGCGCACTCTGCACCCATTTTTTTGTATCTTTGGCATATAAGACGCACTCACTTCCCCCCCCCCCCCCCCCCCCCCGTTTGGGGTAAGAAAAAGTGCGTCTTATATGCCGAAAAATACGGTACTTCCCATACATCAATTTCCAAAAACCAAAAAGGGTAAAGAATAGCCCTACAAGCACCACAAGCACCACACTAAAGCAAAATTGTTATAAATAGATAGATGGTCATCTTTATTATAACATCAAAAATATATAAAAACATGTAAAAACAATAACATGGGTCTGGGGTCCCGAAGAGCAATAAATAACGTATCAACACTGATGATAATAGACAAAGGCAATGCTACAGTGCATGATAAATATACAAAAATACAAGTACAACAAACTCTCACAATAGCCAAAGGATAAACAACACTGGAGTGAAGAATGGATAAATGTTCCAGAAAGGAAACAAAAAAGATATTCAATAAAGTGCAATAATACAATGAGGTAGTCTATATGTCAAGAGGTATTGTATATGAAAAAGTGACAATGTGCAGCAAGAATAAATAGATGTTCCAAAAGGTGGTACACAATTGATATCCAATAAAGTGCAAAAACACACAATTGCAATGAGGTAATATGTATACCAAGAGGTGGTGTGTATTGAAAAAGTGTCAATGTGCAGCAAGGTGAAAAATAGAAATGGACAATGTGCAAATACAGCAGTGATAAGAGGTAGATGAGAGTATGAGAGCATGTGCAAAAGTGCACTGAAGAGCGACAAAGTGTCTAGGGAAATACTCAATACTCACTGGTGGATGGCTAGAGAGAAGAAGAGGGGACCCCAGGCTCACGGAAAGCCTTAGTGCACCTCGCGGGAAACGCCCACTTCTAAGGAGGTTGGTTGAGGTTATAATAAAGATGACCATCTATCTATTTATTACAATTTTGCTTTAGTGTGGTGCTTGTAGGGCTATTCTTTACCCTTTTTGGTTTTTGTGATGTTGTCTTAGCTTATAGCAAGCCTAGGCCTTTACTTATCATGTATCATTGTTAGTGGTGCTTGTCAGGGCTGGATTTGTACTTTTTACCGCCCAAGGCCGACTATTACCAGCCGCCCCAACCGAAACCGTATCCTACCACCTCTCTCCACACACACCCATCCAAAAAAATTTGGGCCGATGGTGTCCACTATTGGGGCTAGTGCCGAGGTCTCCATGGCAACATGAAGTGAATCAATCATGTCACACGGGGGAACTGGTCAATCAAGCGATCTACAGGTGATGGGCGTGGTGTGAGCCGTCCACCACACACACATAGTCAAAAGTGGCTCACAATTGGACATTGGGTGGGGTTAGCAACACGTAAAAGTGAGTCCTGTAACCACTGCTGTCTCCAGGATAACAGCGCTGGCCAATCAATTAAGAAATGGGTACTGTGAGAGGCTGCCTTCTGTATTCTGTACTATTTGCTGGTGCTGCCCCTGGTCCTTTCATCCCCCACACCAAGTGTGTGAGACCCGGCCTTCTGTAACTGCCTGGAGCAGCTGCTATGTTATTGGACAAGGTTTGGCTTTTTGCTAGTCACACACTGTTCACAAACGTTTGGTTAACGGACTGCAGCTGCCTGTAGCACAGCACAGGCAGATGCCAGCTGGTACTAATAGTGCAGTTATCCTGACCACTTTCATTTGTTTGGACACTTGCAAATAATGCCCTGCAAATAATGCCCACTGTGTGCAGGCCGCCCCTTGTTTATCTGGTGCCCTAGGCCATGGCCTATGTGGCCTTGCCAGAAATCCGGCCATGGTGCTTGTTCCTATCCCTTCTATGAACTAAATACATCAATTTCCAATCATAAACCAAAGTAACAGTCATAAAATGTTATAGCCCCTGTTTGATTGATGGGCTTTAATTATTGTAATGGGCCCCACTGATGATCCAATCTTTTTCATCCAATCTGAGAATTTCTACCTAATATAAGGGAACTGGCTACTTTATCCATTTAATCAATTACCCTTATACTACATAGATTTACTCGAGTGTGATTTTAACTTGTGAATAGAAATGTTGCGAACCTCCAATTTTTGGTTCGCGAACCCTGTTCGCAAACTTCCGCGGAAGGTTCGGTTCGCGGAAAAGTTTGCGAACCGCAATAGACTTCAATGGGGTGGCAAACTTGAAAATTTAGAAAAATTTCTACCGGCTGGAAAAATGATAGAAAACATGTTTCAAGGGATTTAATACCTGGAGGAAAACATGATTGAGTGAAATACACATCAAAAGTCCCAGGCAAAAATCTAGATTTCACATAAACCCCTATTTTAAGGTCACAAATCTCAATGTTTAATTACAGGCCTACACTGCTTTACAACATCAGGCAGTGTCTCCCTCCCTCCCTCCCTCACCTTCCAGGGAATTGTAGAATTTCAAAAGCCAGATTATATACCTTGGCCGGGAATAGAACCCAGGTCTGAGTGCTTGGTAGATAGCTCTCTTAACCGGTATACCACCACCAACACTACATTCTGAAACCAGCCTAGCATGTACCATTACGATATAGCCTAGAGAAAAATGAGCTTGCTTAAAGATTTGTAGGCTTTCAAAAGCCAGCTTACACATACCTTGGCTGGGAATTGAACCCAGGTCTGAGTGCATGGTAGATAGCTCTCTTAACTGCTATACCACCACCCTCACTACATGCTGAAGCCAGCCTAGCATGTACCATTGTGATATACCCAAGAGAAAAATGAGCTTGCTCTCTCTCTAGGACTTGATGGTTTTAACCACTTTACCCCCGCGCGTACGTATTTCTCCGCCCCTTTTTCCATCCTTTAAAAACCAGGGACGGAGAAACACGTACTTTCCGCGTTCCCGACGCTGTCCGCGCTCCCGCTCGTAAACACGCCGCCCGCCGCTAGTAAAACCGCCGCCGCCCGCTCGCCCAGAGATCAATGAACGGGAAAATCCATTCCCGTTCGTTGATCTAAGCCCCACAAGGACCCGCTGCTCTCCTATGGGCAGCGCGATCATTGTGAGAAGAAACTCACGTGTCCAGCCTCCTTATTCTTCCTCCAAGCTTCCGGAAGGAGGCTTGGAGGTCGCAATAAAGCAAAAAGTTACTGTGGCCATCTTGTGGCCAAATAGTAAACTACACCCTACACATTTTTCACATACAAATAAATGACTTTTACACAAAAAATTAACTCATTACCTCCCACACTCCCCATTTTTTTTTTTTTTGTAATTAAAAAAAAATTCAAAAATTTACAATTAAAAAAAATACATAATTAGTTACCTTAGGGACTGAACTTTTTAAATATTTAAGTCAAGAGGGTATAACACTGTTACTTTATAAACTATGGGCTTGTAATTAGGGATGGACGCAAAACTGAAAAAAAATGCACCTTTATTTCCAAATGAAATATTGGCGCCAAACATTGTGATAGGGACATAATTTAAACGGTTTTATAACCGGGACAAAAGGGCACATAAATTTCATGGGTTTTAATTACAGTAGCATGCATTATTTAAAAACTATAATGGCCGAAAACTGAAAAATAATTTTTTTTTCCCCCACATTTTTCCTATTTTCCCATTAAAACACATTTAGAAAAAAATAATTCTTGGCATAATGTCCCACCTAAAGAAAGCCTAATTGGTGGCGGAAAAAACAAGATATAGTTCATTTCATTGCGATAAGTAATGATAAAGTTATAGACGAATGAATGGAAGGAGCGCTGAAAGGTGAAAATTGCTCTGGTGGTCAGGGGGTAAAACCCCTCAGTGGTGAAGTGGTTAAGCTGAAAATTCACTTCAATGGCATCAACGGATACCAACAGAATTTCACAGGCAATTTCAGAATTCTGCCAGATTGAAAAAGCAATTTCGTTCCGACCAAATGGAATGGAATGACCAATTTCCGCCCAAAATTGCGGAAAATACAATTCTGCAGAAAGCGGTGACCATCCCTACTAGAGAGAGAGAGATGAATCTACATGGTTATCTGGGGTTCTCTTCGGACAACTGTTGAACACAAAAGGCAAGGCCATGCTTGGGTGGGGTTGAACTACCAACCGTTTAGTTAACAGCCAAACACACTAACCAATTGTGCCACAGAGACTGTGTTCTATTCCAGTGGTGCTCACCGCCAGGTCGTGATCATGCTTACGCGTGGATTCATGACCATTTTGACGCATTCCGCCTCGGACACGCTAAGCCGTGAATAGATTTTCAACCACGAAATCTGCTTCGGCTTCGCATGAATGCGGACAGAAATCCGCATTCACGCTCGTGAAACCCGGCACTGAAGTCGTGGTTAGCGGAAATGTGTCAAACTATGCGGAAGTGACACATTGCAGGCCAATCAGAGGGCCCCAGCCAGGCCCTAGCAACCAATCACAGGAGGGGAGCTATGCCCTCCCCTCCTGAATATAAAGCGGCGGCCATGATGGAAAAGCTCTGTCCTTGCTAGACTGTGGTGCTGAGAGGATTATCTCCAGGCCATTGTTGTTTGAGCAAGTGCATTTATTGTGTTAAAAACAAAGCGTTTTTTTTGCTAACACTGCTCTTATACTGTACACAGTTAGCTAGTCAGTGAGTGATTTTTGTAGTTAGTTGTAGTCAGTGTAGTGTAGTGGGAGTGTGGGAGTCTAGTGATTATTTAACTGTGTGTAGTGCAGGCAGGTTCAGTGCTGCAGTGTAGCCAGTGTAGTGGGAGTGGGGATTATCTGTGTGTAGTGCAGGCAGGCAGGTTAGTGCAGCTGCAGTGTTCACTTGTATATTCCAGTGACAGTTATACACTTGTACTATTTGCAGGCAGCCAGTCACACCGCCGGCGCCGCCACTCTCTGCCAGCGCTGTTCATTCATTCTGTCAGTGACCTTGTGCAGTGCCCACTGCTCGCTGGCATATAAGCATCTCATTACACACTTGTATATTATTTCAGTGACAGTTATACACTTCACTTGTACTATTTGCAGGCAGCCAGTCACACCGCCGGCACCGCCACTCTCTGCCAGCGCTGTTCATTCATTCTGTCAGTGACCTTGTGCCGTGCCCAGTGCCCACTGCTCGCTCGCTGGCATATAAGCATCTCATTACACAGTGTGACATCCTTGTGTGCCCACTGCATCCTTCAGTGACCTAGTTGTATATCCAGTGCCCACTGCTGTGCCCACTGCATCCTTCAGTGACCTTGTACTGTGCCCACTGCATCCTTCAGTGACCTAGTTGTATATCCAGTGCCCACTGCATCCTTCAGTGACCTTGTACTGTGCCCACTGCATCCTTCAGTGACCTAGTTGTATATCCAGTGCCCACTGCATCCTTCAGTGACCTTATACTGTGCCCACTGCATCCTTCAGTGACCTAGTTGTATATCCAGTGCCCACTGCTGTGCCCACTGCATCCTTCAGTGACCCACTGCATCCTTCAGTGACCTAGTTGTATATCCAGTGCCCACTGCTGTGCCCACTGCATCCTTCAGTGACCTTGTACTGTGCCCACTGCATCCTTCAGTGACCTAGTTGTATATCCAGTGCCCACTGCTGTGCCCACTGCATCCTTCAGTGCAGGCTCGGACAGAGCCGCCAAACCACCGATTCTCCTGGGGGCCCCAGAGCTAAGAGGAAAGGGGGCACAGCTTGGAAGGGGGGGAATTGGGCACAGAGCGGCGGGGAGGGGGGGAAGCGTCCCCCCCCTCCCTCACCTAGGGCCCCCCTTCCGCGCACCCCCCTCCTCCAGAAGTGCAGCCAGCAGCGAGCGAGAATAGCTACAGAGATGATGCTATCTCGGCTCCGCTCCGAGTCCACATGCCGCTGCCCTGCTGGTCTCTGACTGTAGTGTGTGACGCTGTCCAATCACGCTCTCGCAGTACTTCCTGCGAGAGCGTGATTGGACAGCGTCACTACAGGAGACAGAGACCAGCAGGGCAGCAGCGGCATGCGGAGTGGAGCGGAGATAGCATCATCTGAAGCTGGTAAGCTATTCTCCGCTCGCTGCTGGCAGCACTTCTCGAGGAGGGGGGTGCGCGGAAGGGGGGGGGGCCCTAGGTGAGGGAGGGGGAGGGGGAAGCTTCCCCGCTGATCTGTGCCCTCTGCCCCCCCTTCCAAGCTGGGGGGGACTTGCATTGTGTGGGGGTATCTCTGCCACCAACCTGATCAGGGGCGAGCCTGTGCGGGTGCTGCGGCTAGGGGGGTGGGGGTGGGGGACTGTCACTCACTCACTCACTAAAGGGGGTCCCTGTCACTCACTACATCTACTGGTCACATATACCCCCTGGCTACCTCTACTGGGCACATATACCCCCTGGCTACCTCTACTGGGCACATATACCCCCTGGCTACCTCTACTGGGCACATATACCCCCTGGCTACCTCTACTGGGCACATATACCCCCTGGCTACCTCTACTGGGCACATATACCCCCTGGCTACCTCTACTGGGCACATATACCCCCTGGCTACCTCTACTGGGCACATATACCCCCTGGCTACCTCTACTGGGCACATATACCCCCTGGCTACCTCTACTGGGCACATATACCCCCTGGCTACCTCTACTGGGGACACTGGCTGTTTGTCATTATGTGCATTTACTGGTGAAAATCTGTCTCTTATTAGGTGCATTTGCTGGTGAAAAGCTGTCTCTTATTATGTACATTTACTGGTGAAAAGCTGTCTTATTATGTGCATTTGCTGGTGAAAAGCGGCCTCTTATGTGCATTTACTGGTGAAAAGCTGTCTCTTATTATGTGCATTTACTGGTGAAAAGTTGTCTCTTATTATGTGCATTTACTGGTGAAAAGCGGTCTCTTGTTATGTGCATTTACTGGTGAAAAAAACTGTCTCTTATTATGTGCATTTACTGGGGAAAAGCTGTCTCTCATTATGTGCATTTACTGATGAAAGATTGTCTGTCATTACGTGCATTTACTGGTGAAACGCTGTCTCTTATGTGCATTTAGTGGGGAAATGTTGTCAGTAAAAATCTTTTGCCAGTAAATTTGTAGGTATTTGTCAGTAAAAAGTAACGTGAAAGGTTGGTAACACTGGCAGGCTGTGCGGCGCAACGGGAAAGATACAGGCAGCCCACCTCACGCTCGGGCTTGGCTGGGGGAGGAGCCGATGACAGCGAGCAAGAGTAGGGTGGCCAGGCAGCCATAAATACGCAGTGTGTGACTGCATCGCACTCGCAGAGCCTCTCAGCCTGAGTCAGTCCAGAGACTAGCAGACTCTCAGGCAGCCAAAGCCAGCCAGGAGCAAGCCAATGGAAGAGGGGTAGGAATGGGGTATCGCATGCGTAAAGAGGTGGAAGGTGTGGGTGTGATTAGGCAGGACATGGGTGTGGTTATGTGGTTGGGCGCGGTTAATTTAACCACTCCCATAAGCGCCAGAGAAAATCTTGCACCCAGGTGCCAGGCACCCCAGGCTCACCCCTGAACCTGATTGCATAGTGTGGGGGTATCTCTGCCACCAACCTGATTGCATTGTGTGGGGGTATCTGCAGCCAACCTGATTGCATTGTGTGGGGGTATCTCTGCCACCAACCTGATTGCATTGTGTGGGGGTATCTGCAGCCAACCTGATTGCATTGTGTGGGGGTATCTGCAGCCAATCTGATTGCATTGTGTGGGGGTATCTGCAGCCAACCTGATTGCATTGTTTGGGAGTATCTGCAGCCAACCTGATTGCATTGTGTGGGGGTATCTGCCAGGGCTGTGGAGTCGGAGTCGGGGCAATTTTGGGCACCCAGAGTCGGAGTTGGAGTCGGAGTCGTGGTTTCAGAAACTGAGGAGTCGAGAGTCGGAGTCGCATGATTTTTGTACAAAATCCACAGCCCTGTTAAGTATCAGACTAAGGAGTCGGAATCGAGGAGTCGGAGTCTGAGCAATTTTGGGTACCCGGAGTCGGAGTTGGAGTCGTGGTTTCAGAAACTGAGGAGTCGGAGTCGGAAGATTTTTGTACCGACTCCACAGCCCTGGTATCTGCAGCCAACCTGATTGCATTTTGTGGGGGTATCTGCCACCAGGCTGAAACTTCCTTGGTGGGCCCTTGGTGTCCCAGTCCGACCCTGCTTCAGTGACCTTGTACTGTGCCCACTGCATCCTTCAGTGACCTAGTTGTATATCCAGTGCCCATTGCTGTGCCCACTGCATCCTTCAGTGACCTTGTACTGTGCCCACTGCATCCTTCAGTGACCTAGTTGTATATCCAGTGCCCACTGCTGTGCCCACTGCATCCTTCAGTGACCTTGTACTGTGCCCACTGCATCCTTCAGTGAACTAGTTGTATATCCAGTGCCCACTGCTGTGCCCACTGCATCCTTCAGTGACCTTGTACTGTGCCCACTGCATCCTTCAGTGACCTTGTACTGTGCCCACTGCATCCTTCAGTGACCTAGTTGTATATCCGGTGCCCACTGCTGTGCCCACTGCATCCTTCAGTGACCTTGTACTGTGCCCACTGCATCCTTCAGTGACCTAGTTGCATATCCAGTGCCCACTGTTGTGCCCACTGCATCCTTCAGTGACCTTGTACTGTGCCCACTGCATCCTTCAGTGACCTAGTTGTATATCCAGTGTCCACTGCTGTGCCCACTGCATCCTTCAGTGACCTTGTACTGTGCCCACTGCATCCTTCAGCGACATTGTACCGTGCCCACTGCATCCTTCAGTGACCTAGTTGTATATCCAGTGCCCACTGCTGTGCCCACTGCATCCTTCAGTGACCTTGTACTGTGCCCACTGCATCCTTCAGTGCCGTTGTACTGTGCCCACTGCATCCTTCAGTGACCTTGTACTGTGCCCACTGCATCCTTCAGTGACCTAGTTGTATATCCAGTGCCCACTGCATCCTTCAGTGACCTTGTACTGTGCCCACTGCATCCTTCAGTGACCTAGTTGTATATGCAGTGCCCACTGCTGTGCCCACTGCATCCTTCAGTGACCTTGTACTGTGCCCACTGCATCCTTCAGTGCCGTTGTACTGTGCCCACTGCATCCTTCAGTGACCTTGTACTGTGCCCACTGCATCCAGTGATTCATTACTAGCAACATGTCTGGCAGGGTTTCGCGGGGTGAGAGGAAAGGGAGTTCAATTGCCTCAGCCACTTCTGGGACTGCTCCACGTCCAGGGAGAGGACACCCAGCTGTACGTGGTCGTGATGCAGCAGAAAGGGGGGCAGCAAAGCCTGGGCCGAGTCAGCGGACGCCATTGTCCAAATATTTTAAAGTTTCTGGTCCCCGTGTGGTGGTTGAGCAAATGGAACCTGACGTACTCATGGACATCATGACTTCCTCCCAGACCTCTACTGTGAGCACCACTCCAAGCAGCCGGCAGCAGCCGCCAATGTCGCACGCTTGTTGTGACATCCACCTCAGCACCCACTGGTCAGCAGCCCTCCCAGGATGACAGCGTTCTGTCCCTCAGTCTGGCATCTGGGAACCTGCTGATGCAAGAAGCTCAGGACTTACTGGGGACTGATGTGGCAGAGATTGAGATCGGGCCACAATCACAAGCGTTGTTGAGTTTTGGTGATGAAGAAGAGGGGTCTGTGTCTGGGGATGTAGGGACAGAAGAGGAGGCGGGGGAGTCAGAGGAAGAGCTGGATTATGATGATGCTGCTGATGATGACGACGTTGTGGACCCTAACTATGTGCAGCCTGCTGAGTCCGTGGAAGAATGGTCAGAGCAGGATGATGAGTCACCTCGGCCTAGGCAAGGATATCACCATATATTTCAGGCAGGGGCATCGGCAGCAGTGGGCGTGGAGGAAGTAGACCGGACACTGCTTCAGCCGGCACCACCACCATGCAACCCCCGGCAACTACTACCACACATTGTTCCGCTGCACCCTCTGCTAGTGGGGGCCGCAGTAAATTAAAGTCACCAGTGTGGGATTGCTTTGACGAATGCACTGATGACAGCCCTGGTATCTGCAGCCAACCTGATTGCATTTTGTGGGGGTATCTGCCACCAGGCTGAAACTTCCTTGGTGGGCCCTTGGTGTCCCAGTCCGACCCTGCTTCAGTGACCTTGTACTGTGCCCACTGCATCCTTCAGTGACCTAGTTGTATATCCAGTGCCCATTGCTGTGCCCACTGCATCCTTCAGTGACCTTGTACTGTGCCCACTGCATCCTTCAGTGACCTAGTTGTATATCCAGTGCCCACTGCTGTGCCCACTGCATCCTTCAGTGACCTTGTACTGTGCCCACTGCATCCTTCAGTGAACTAGTTGTATATCCAGTGCCCACTGCTGTGCCCACTGCATCCTTCAGTGACCTTGTACTGTGCCCACTGCATCCTTCAGTGACCTTGTACTGTGCCCACTGCATCCTTCAGTGACCTAGTTGTATATCCGGTGCCCACTGCTGTGCCCACTGCATCCTTCAGTGACCTTGTACTGTGCCCACTGCATCCTTCAGTGACCTAGTTGCATATCCAGTGCCCACTGTTGTGCCCACTGCATCCTTCAGTGACCTTGTACTGTGCCCACTGCATCCTTCAGTGACCTAGTTGTATATCCAGTGTCCACTGCTGTGCCCACTGCATCCTTCAGTGACCTTGTACTGTGCCCACTGCATCCTTCAGTGACCTTGTACTGTGCCCACTGCATCCTTCAGTGACCTTGTACTGTGCCCACTGCATCCTTCAGTGACCTTGTACTGTGCCCACTGCATCCTTCAGTGACCTAGTTGTATATCCAGTGCCCACTGCATCCTTCAGCGACATTGTACCGTGCCCACTGCATCCTTCAGTGACCTAGTTGTATATCCAGTGCCCACTGCTGTGCCCACTGCATCCTTCAGTGACCTTGTACTGTGCCCACTGCATCCTTCAGTGCCGTTGTACTGTGCCCACTGCATCCTTCAGTGACCTTGTACTGTGCCCACTGCATCCTTCAGTGACCTAGTTGTATATCCAGTGCCCACTGCATCCTTCAGTGACCTTGTACTGTGCCCACTGCATCCTTCAGTGACCTAGTTGTATATGCAGTGCCCACTGCTGTGCCCACTGCATCCTTCAGTGACCTTGTACTGTGCCCACTGCATCCTTCAGTGCCGTTGTACTGTGCCCACTGCATCCTTCAGTGACCTTGTACTGTGCCCACTGCATCCAGTGATTCATTACTAGCAACATGTCTGGCAGGGTTTCGCGGGGTGAGAGGAAAGGGAGTTCAATTGCCTCAGCCACTTCTGGGACTGCTCCACGTCCAGGGAGAGGACACCCAGCTGTACGTGGTCGTGATGCAGCAGAAAGGGGGGCAGCAAAGCCTGGGCCGAGTCAGCGGACGCCATTGTCCAAATATTTTAAAGTTTCTGGTCCCCGTGTGGTGGTTGAGCAAATGGAACCTGACGTACTCATGGACATCATGACTTCCTCCCAGACCTCTACTGTGAGCACCACTCCAAGCAGCCGGCAGCAGCCGCCAATGTCGCACGCTTGTTGTGACATCCACCTCAGCACCCACTGGTCAGCAGCCCTCCCAGGATGACAGCGTTCTGTCCCTCAGTCTGGCATCTGGGAACCTGCTGATGCAAGAAGCTCAGGACTTACTGGGGACTGATGTGGCAGAGATTGAGATCGGGCCACAATCACAAGCGTTGTTGAGTTTTGGTGATGAAGAAGAGGGGTCTGTGTCTGGGGATGTAGGGACAGAAGAGGAGGCGGGGGAGTCAGAGGAAGAGCTGGATTATGATGATGCTGCTGATGATGACGACGTTGTGGACCCTAACTATGTGCAGCCTGCTGAGTCCGTGGAAGAATGGTCAGAGCAGGATGATGAGTCACCTCGGCCTAGGCAAGGATATCACCATATATTTCAGGCAGGGGCATCGGCAGCAGTGGGCGTGGAGGAAGTAGACCGGACACTGCTTCAGCCGGCACCACCACCATGCAACCCCCGGCAACTACTACCACACATTGTTCCGCTGCACCCTCTGCTAGTGGGGGCCGCAGTAAATTAAAGTCACCAGTGTGGGATTGCTTTGACGAATGCACTGATGACAAAAGGTATGCGGTGTGCAGGTTATGCAGCAAAAAAGATTGAGCCGTGGGAAAAGTCTGAGCAAGATGGGTACCTCATCCCTCCAGGGCCACCTGAGAAGCCGCCACTGCCGCGAGTATGCGGAGTTTAAGAGGAAGCAGACACTGCTGGCAGGGGTTCCTGAGAGCAGAAGGTCCACCAGCGCAGCAGCATCATCCCTCCCTCAGGGTCGTGAATCCCCCACAGCAGTAGCAGTAGTAGTAGCACGCAATCGCTCTTCCACCTCGGCTACTCAGGACACAGACATTGAGGCTGGCAGCCAGTGTTCGTCTCTCTCCTCTGTCTCCCCTGCATCCCAGCGTCGTCAGACCCTGCTGAGCGACACCTTTCAGGGTCTGACCAAGCCTCTGCCTCCAAGCCACAGGTGGATCCACAAACTAAATGGCTTGCTGGCCCGGTCCATGGCATCACAGCTGCTTCCCTACTCCCTGGTGCAGGAGGGGAGCGCCATGCGGACGCTGCTCCAATTTGGCATCCCCGAGTGGCAAGTCCTGCCACTATTTCAGCAGGAGCGCGATCCCAGCACTCCACAAGTTTGCGGTGGAAAACGTGGCCCGTTCCCTGGACTACTCTGTGGGCAAGCGGGTCCACGTGACCATGGACTCGTGGAGTAGCAGATTTGGGACAGGTCGCTACCTGTCCTTTACGGCCCACTGGGTGACACTGATGGAAGGGAGGGAGGACAAGAGCGCATCAGCCCAGCTAGTGGTGCCACCACGCGGGATCAGGGGGGGATGCAGAAGGGTCCTGTCACGACACTCCCTCTGCACCCGGAAAGCAAGCCCGCCTCGGCAGCAGCAGCGCCAAGCCTCGGCACTGCCAAGCCCTTTTAAAATTGGTGACCCTGGGGAAGGAGAGGCTTATGGCCACCAACGTCCTGGCCGCCCTCAGGAAGCAGGAGCGGAGGTGGCTGACCCCCAGAGGCCTGGAAGTGGGGTATGTGGCAGCCAATAACGGGGCCAACCTGGTGGCAGCAGTGCAGCAGGGAAACCTCCAGCACATCCCCTGCTTGGCCCACGTGCTCAATCTTGTGGTGCAGCGCTTCTTGCGCACCTACCAGGGGATGAGCGAGCTGCTGCAGGATGCCCGGGCGGTGGTACGCTTTTTCCGCCTGTCAGCCACTGCCTCTGCACTCTTGTCCACCTTACAGCAGCAGTATGGAAGGCCACAACACTGGCTGATCATCGACATGCCAGTTCGCTGGAATTCGACTCTGGCCATTTTGGAGCGGCTGTGTCAGCACAGGCTGGCTCTTAGGGCCTACATGCTAGACCTAAGTGTCCCCATGATTACTGCCACTCAGTGGACACTGATGCAGCAAGTATGCCTGGTGCTGAGTCCCTTCCTGGAGGCAACCAAGATGGTCAGTGAGGAGCGGGCCTCTGTGTGCCAGTGGGTGCCCTTGGTTTGTCTACTGGAGCAGGCAATGGACAATTTAATTGAGCGTGGGGATGAAGCCCTGAGGCAGTTGGAAGAACAGGAGCAGATGGCAGCACAGTCCAGCTCAGAGGAGGGCTCACAGCAGGTAGTGGAAGAGTTGGAGGTCCCTAACCTGAATGAGGAGGAGGAGCAGAGTGCAGCAGGCGTTGTACGTGGATGGCGGTTTGAGGAGGACAACGACATGGCACAGGAAGAGGACAGGCATGCGTTATGGGACAATGGCGAGGAAGATCTTGCTGGCAGGGCCCACTTGTTTCCCATGGCTGTGCACATGTTCTGCTGCCTTCGCAGGGACCACCGGGTGATCCAGATGCGTTCAAGGGAGGAAATCTGGATTACCGTGATGCTTGATCCCCATCTGAAGGGGAAGCTGGGAGACTTAATGACGCCATCCACCACCGAGCAACGCACAAGGGAGTTGAAGGAGGCCCTTGTGCGCAGACTACTGGAAGCATTCCCCCAGCCTTCCACCCCCACTGTAACTGCTCTGCCAAGCCAGCAAGAGGTGCCTGCCATTGCCACTAGCAGCACAACAACAACCACCAGCAGCAGCAACTGGCGCCCCGGAGACCTGAAGAGCCTAAGCAAGAGCCTGTATGCAGTGCAGCAGCCCAGAACAGAGGTGCCCGCCACCAACCAGCACAAGCAACGACTGACCACCATGGTGTCTGACTATATGGGGTCATCCAGCGGGCTCAATGACACCGACAGCCCCGTGGACCCCTTGGAGTACTGGGTCAAGAGACTGGACATCTGGAGCGAGCTTTCCCAGTACGCCCTGGAACTCCTATCCTGCCCTCCTTCCAGTGTCCTCTCAGAGAGATGCTTTAGTGCGGCCGGTGGCGTGGTCACAGAGAAGCGCTCTCGGCTCTCCCACGCCTCTGTGGACAAACTCATCTTCCTGAAAATCGACCAGGCTTGGGTGGAAGGTGAGTTCCTGGCCCCTATTGTCGGACACAGGGGGACATGAAGTGGCTGCTGCATGTGCTGTTGTTAACTATGCCTGCCTTTATAAAGACAGTTACTACCTGCCTAGTGCCTACCTTGGTTATTTTTTTGGTGTTATGGTACTACTACCAGTAAGTTGCCATGGTCCTCCTGAGCTGCTGAACTGACCGCCCGCTTTGTCCTCCTGACTCAGTCGCTACTACACTTTGCGTTCACACTGCCCGGGTCACTGGGTGCATTTAATTTTTTGGCCAGCACTATGACGCTGTGCTGCTACTACTACCACCAGTATGTTGCCATGGTCCTTCTGTGCTGCTGCTGCTGAACTGAACGCCCGCTTTGTCCTCCTCCTCCTCCTGACTCAGTCGCTACCACGGTACCACCAGTGCACTCTGTCTGCGTTATCACTGCCCGGGTCACCCGGTGCATTTAATTTTTTGGCCAGCACTATGACACTGTGCTGCTACTACTACTACCAGTATGTTGCCATGGTCCTTCTGTGCTGCTGCTGCTGAACTGACCGCCCGCATTGTCCTTCTCCTCCTGACTCAGTCGCTTCCCGCTGCTGCACTCTGCGTTCACACTGCCCGGGTCACCGGGTGCATTTAATTTTTTGGCCAGCACTATGACGCTGTGCTGCTACTACTACTACCAGTATGTTGCCGTGGTCCTTCTGTGCTGCTGAACTGACCGCCCGCATAGCCCTTCTCCTGACTCAGTCGCTACCACCACTGCACTTTGTGTTCACACTGCCCGTGTCCACTGACAACTCTGCTGCGATGTCATTGCTAATTGCTGCAAAAAAAAAAAAAAAAAAATTACAAAAACCTCTCTGGGGCCTTTTTGGCGTCAGCCACTCATCCTCCTCCAGCGGTACCTTCGCCGCCAAGTGCCATTGGAACTCGCCTTCACCTCCTTGATTGCTTAACGCGTATATCCCTTTTTAAAACCACGTATTACCAATTAATAGCCCCATTTACAGTGGTTATTTGTCTTTAAAAGCCATTAAAAAAAATCCATTAATTTGGGGGATTGTAGCATGTATGGGGGCTTTGTTATTAACGTTAAAAGAAAATCCACCTCCGGGCGGGAATCCACGCGTGATTACGCCATTCACGGCAGAAAATCCGCGTGGTTGCGTGGACGCGGACTAAAATCCGCATGCGGCAGGGCCGAATGCGGATTTTTTTTTGCAACCATGTGGATTGCCGAATTCGTGGATGAGGCACATGCGAGCATCCCTGTTCTATTCCTGGCCAATGTGAGTTGGCTTTTGACATACTACACATCCTTAAGCAAGCTCATTTTTCTCTAGGGTATATCATAATGGTACATGCTAGGCTGGTTTCAGAATGTAGTTTTGGTGGTGGTATAGTGGTTAAGAGAGTTATCTACCATGCACTCAGACCTGGGTTCAATTCCTGGCCATGGTATATAAGCTGGCTTTTGAAATTCTACAATTCCTTGGAAGATAAGACCCTCCTCCCTCTAGGAGGAGGGAGTGAGGATGGAGTAAGGGAGGAGGGAGTGAGGGAGGAGGGAGGAAGGGAAGTAATTAGAATTAGCTAGGAACAAGCCTATAAGAGCCTAACTAAACTCTTCCTAGCAGAGTCTGTCAGCAGCTGTCTCTTAACTAATTAGTGCAGGCAGACTAGTGAGTAAAATGGCACAAGGACCTTGCCTTTTATAAGGGGGGGTAGGGCTCCAGGAGTGAGTGCAGTCTGATTGGCAACAATGTTCCTGCTGACTGTGATGTAGAGGGTCAAAGTTCTGCTCAATAGAGCATTATGGGGCGAATCAAATTTCCGGGAAAGTTCGCCTTCGCAGGCGAACGCGAACCACCCGAAATTCGCCTGGAACTGGTTGCTGGCGAACCGTTCGGGACATCTCTACTTGTGAATCATTACTGGTCACCTTTACATTTGGCAAGTATTGTGTAATGTTACATGTAATGTTAAATATACTTATTTACAGAATAAAGTAGTATAACACTTGTGTTGTGTGAAACAGGGCTGTTCACCACAAGGGGCTTAACCACTTAAGTACCAGTGGTCTCTGCCCCCTTAAGGATCAGAGACGGCAGATACAGGAAGAAGGAATCATGACTAATAGCTGTACATACCCGCCACACGCCTGGTTTGAGAGCCACTATTAGGGGGCAGCATTGTAAATGGCTGCAGCGCTGACTCTTTGCTATATAGGGCCTGGTAGCCGTTAGGCCAACAAAACAGGGAGTACCTTTAATGCTGCATGGACCTTAAATACTTATGTTTGTATGTCTCCATAGATGCACAAATGCCACGCCGCCGACACCGCAGTAGGGCAAAAAAATCAGGACTCCCACTCGGACGAGGCTCAGGACCAGCCACCTCCGTTGAATGTGGGTGAAGAAGCTGGTCCACCAAACCAGCCACCAGCACTTCAGCCAGAACCTTTGGAAGCCCCCAGGAAGGTGATGTGGCCCAGGAATACCCCCCAGCGCCAGCTGCAGGCTGTCACCATCGCCCAAGATGCAACAGTAAGTTTTGACATTATTCTTACTCCCACAAAGTTTACATGCGTATTGTTTGTCTAACAACATTGTGTAATTTTTTTTTTTTCATAGGACTTTCTCAATTGGCGGCCATAGCAAGGCAACTAGGCCAATTGGCTGCTTCATTGCAGGAGGCCCTGGCAGACTCACTCGTCTGATGATTAGTGTATATATTGTATAGTTATTGTATTGTACATATTTTGAATTTTGTCGTGTTTTTTTATATTGTATATACTTTGTAATTTTGCACATTTAATGAAAAAAAAAAAAAATTAAATGTGTTAAAATTGACACTTGCTTTCATCATTGTGTTTGTGGCTTATATTGTTGTTTTACCAACTTAGGCTTCATTGAGTAAACTTTATTAGGGTATTCTGGTTACATTACTGCCATAATTCACTGTTGAAAAACCCTAACGCACAGTTCAACAACACTCTCCACAAGGCCCACCAACAGTGCATATTCAATTACGTGTGCGCAGAGAATCTGAAGTCAACTGTGAATGTTTGTGTTGTCATGGAATACATGCACTGTTGGTGGGCCTTCAGGACATGGTTTCTGAAGTGTGGCGTCAAGTTGTTATAGCAAACCTATTGCCATGGTCAAACTACTAATGACCCAAGTACGTTGATGCATTGCAAGTAGGGATGGCCCAGCCTAGGTGAACCCGTGGAGAAGCATGTGATTATTTTGATCAGCTGATAGATTTGTAAGCCTCTGATTTGCTGTGAAGACTTCCTGGTTTAGCACATGATCAGGACCAGGAAATCTGAACCTTACAAATCTATCAGCTGTTTAAACTGATCACATGCTTCTCCATGAGTTCTACTAAGCAGGACCATCCCTAATTACAAGTTACCAGTCAGACATTATAATATTACCATAGCCAATGTGTAACCAACCATATACTCTAACTTTACACATATGCTTGTATTGGAAGCTTTTGGTTACACAATGTTAATAATTTGTTTGGTGTGCATACATCAGAATGTCACAAATGTTTGGCAACCAAAATAATTACCCATGGAAAGGACAGTAAGGTTTTGTCAACGTAATCAGATTAAGATGTGTTTACATCGTATTAACATTCTTAATAAGGTCCAGTAAAGACAAACTAGGAACTGTAATGTGAACAACAACAAAAAAAATCATTTATTTAACAATTGCTGTAGCAATTAATTTTGGTTTGCAATTGCTTCATTCATTCTGGCGTGAGTAACATTGTGCCGGTGTAGGCCATCTGCCAAAGGGCCTAACACTACATTGTGGGTTTCGACCACATGCGACATTCGGCCTAAAATTAAATTTTGGCGCTCTTGGCCCTCAGCCAATCTTAGCAATAACCTTTGTTGGGCCTCACCTACATTGGCCACTTGCTGCAAAGTGCCCCCTAGGTCCCGAGTACTGGCATTTATGTCCGCTAGGTCAGTATGAAATCAGCTCATTCATGAGGCTCCTTCATGAGGCCCCTGTATTCTGATTGGGCCTGGATAAACTGTCTTGAGTGCCAGCGATCCAAATTGTAATTGTCACGGTAATATGGGTGTGAACGTCCATCTGGTGGTGCTGATGCTGCAGCAGCACTTTCTTCTACTGAACCTGGTGACGATATGAGAGTTGTGTCATGAGACTCGGAAGAGGCGTGCAGATTCAACTCATGTCCTTCAAATTGCTTCTGATCTTCAGCAAGAATTTGAAGTGAAGTCTCCTCAGCTAGGAAGGTAATAGAAAAATACTTTAGGTACATACTTTCAGTACAAAACAAGCTGTACACTCCTCATTTATACACTCACCAGCAAATGTTTCCTCAGGATGTATAGACTCCAACACAAGCACGACATCTTCCGAGTCAATGTCACCTATTACATGAGAAAAATAACACATTAACATTTATGGCCTGTATTCCAATTACCCACATTTCATGTAGATTTTACACACTTTTCCTAAGACCAATCTACACTATACGATTATATTTATGAATTTATAACAATTCTATTAATGATTCAATTAAATCCAACATGTCCGATCCTGATTCAATTTGATTCCATTTGATTTGCCATTTCTTTGTAATGGCGAATTGCATCAGGATTGGACATGTTGGATTTAATCAAATTGTACATAGAATCAAAATCAATTAGTAAACAGAATAGTATAGTGTACATGGGGCTTTAAGCCCCATGTAGACGATACAATTATTTGTACAATTCCCTAACAATTAAATCCGACATGTCAAAATGGATTTCAAATCAAATCAATTAAATTTGCTATTGATTATTATGTATGTAATAGAGATGTGTGTATTAGCTGGAAAAAAATCAGCCTTGTAGATGATGGCTTAGGCCTTGAACAACAATCAGAAAATAAACAATCACTTGGGACCTTTTATAATGGATGATAACACATTAATCATATATTTTTTTATGCAAAACACAATAAAAACAAATGGATGGGGAACATGGTGGTTACATAAAACCTGTATTGATAAACTCAGCATGGGGGGTACTTACCTCGGCTGTAGGAACCCTCCAGATCCTATTGAGCCTTTCCCCCTCCTCCTTCTCCTCCATCCCACGGCAGCTGACACTATCCTCCCAGAGCGCCGCCAATGTCAATATGTACCTAGCACGCTGAAGCGCAGCCACAGTACCAATTATCTGCATGCGAGACCTATACATCTGACTGCATATACTGGGGGCACCTATACACCTGACTACATATACTGGGGGCACCTATACACCTGGCTATACTGGGGACACCTACACACCTGGCTACATATACTGGGGACACCTAAAGACCTGGCTATCTATACAGGAGACACCTATAGACCTGGCTATCTATACTGGGGACACCTATAGGCCTGGCTACCTATTCTGGAGACACCTGGCTACCTATACTGGGGACAGCTATAGACCTGGCTATCTTAAATGGGGACATCTATAGACCTGGCTATCTATTCTGGGGACACCTGTAGATTAGGCTACTTATACTGATGACACCTATAGACCTGGATACCTGCACTGGGAAAACCTATAGACCTGGATACTTCCACTGGGGATACCCTTTGACCTGGTTACCTATACTGGGGGCACCTATTTTGGGGGAACTGCTGGCAGATTAACTATTTTTGGGGAACTGCTGCTGCCAGATTAAGTGTATTTTGAGAAACAGCTGCCAGATTATGTGTATTTTTGGGGAACCGCTGCCAGATTGTGTATAATGGGGGAACTGCTGCTTCCAGATTCTGTGTATTTTGGGGGAACCACTGCTGCTACATGTATTTTTGGTGATCCGCTGCCAAATTATGTATATTTGGGGGAACCGCTGCTGCCAGATAACGTCTATTTTGGGGGAACGACTGCCATATTATCTGTATTTTGGAGGAACCTCTGCCAAATTGCATGGATTTTTGGTGAAATGCTGTCAGATTACATGTATTTTGGGGGGAAGCACTATGGCAGAGTTCAAACTTCCCCAGCAGACCTTTTACACCACTGCTAAGGTCATGTATATTTTGCCCCACCCATGACCACGCCCACATTCTGTTCCGTGACCACACCCATTTTTTGGCGGTTTTTGTCACTGTGTAATATCTCAATATAACATATTTACTGTTGTCAATAAATTATTATATCTTAGTCTGTAAAAATATAACGTGAAAGGTGGGAAACACTGGTATGGGGGCCCCATAATCTCCTATTGCCCGGGGGCCCCATGAGTTGTCAGTCCACCCCTGAACGTCCCACTGTGAAAGCAGCCTTAAAGGTGAAATAATAAGGTAAGAGTGATATGTTGGCTGCCATATTTATCACCTTTTCAACAATAGCAGCTGGACACCTGTCCTGCTAATGCATAGGTCTAAAACAGTTTTAGCAAAACAGGAAAAAAAGAGTACACTAACAAAAAAAATACACAAAAATAATAAAAAAAACTAATAAAAATTATTTAAAAAATAAACCACAAATACCTGATCTCCTGCCTGCTTGTTCAGGGGCTATGTGTACACCTAGCATAGTCACATAATCACCAGCAGAGCCAGGCAAGTGGTATTGCATCCAAATGTAGATATATGGCAGCAGGGGCGTTTCTAGGGTCCTTGGAGATCGGGGGCACCTGTGGGCACCAGGTCGGGAGGTGCATGCGGCGCGCGCAGCGGCAAAAAAATGGGCGTGACCATGAGGTGAGTGGCCGTGGCCATGGGTGGGGCCAAATGTACATTAACTTATCAGCGGTGTAAGCTACAGATAACGGGCCTGCCAATCGAAATATTGGATGGAGCCCCCTCTCCTTTATTTAGATAATTTACACTCAGTATAAGCATAGATCAAAGATGTATACGCACATACAATTTTGATTGGTCAATCACTGACCCCCAATTTTACCACCCCCGTGCAGTAAGTGGGCCAACAGACAATGAATTTTATGAACAGAGCTAAAATTGGCTAATCAAAATTGTATGTGTGTACCAGGCTTTACAGCTAATACTGTACATACTGAAAGTAGCAGGGATCAGCATACAATATAGCTGGTTTACAATCAGTAAAGGCACAGAGTAACACCTTACACTGTACACACTGGAGGTAAATCAGCACACAGTGCAGGCACTAGAGAACAGCGTATACTGTACATACTGTAGGCAGCAGAATTCAGCACACTGCAGCTAGCATGCCAAAAATATGAGGATCACGTTGTGCGGCGTGCTTATCGCGCCGCACCAAAAAATGGGTGGGCCATGGACCAGAATATAGGTGTGGTAACGGGTGGAGACAAATTTACATGAACCTAGCAATGGTGGGACATTAGATTATGATAGTGGTGGTGAACCTTTTGGAGGCCGAGTGCCCAAACTGCAACCCAAAAGTCACATATCTATCGCAAAGTGGCAACAGCAATATAAACTAAATACTGTACAAACGTTTTAACTCATACATGAACATTATGGAAAATCCAAGTTTAAAATAAACTGTGAAGATAAACAATTTCATCCATCCTACTCCTGAAAAATGTATTCAATTTTTTAGAATCTCCCAGTTTTATTTTCTGAAAAAAAGCTAAAAAAGTAGGTTTAATGCTATTGTCTCATATGATAAGGATTCAGCTTTTCCCATAGTCTCGCAATTAGCAATCATTTGACCTCCAACAAGACAAATTCAGCAATCATGAGGCACATAAATAGACAGCATTTCACATAAATAGGCAGAATGCCCCCTTAATATGGTAGCCCCCCAAGTTAGGTAGTGAGTGACAGGGACCCCCAGGTTAGCTAGTGAGTGACAGGCACCTCCAGTTAGGTAGTGAGTGACAGGGACCCAGATAGTGAGTGCCAGGGAGCCCCTTCAGGCAGTGAGTGCCAGGGAGCCCCTTTAGGCAGTGAGTGAGTGCCAGGGAGCCCCTTTAGGCAGTGAGTGAGTGCCAGGGAGCCACTTTAGGCAGTGAGTGAGTGCCAGGGAGCCCTTTTAGGCAGTGAGTGAGTGACAGGGAGCCCCTTTAGGCAGTGAGTGAGTGACAGGGAGCCCCTTTAGGCAGTGAGTGAGTGACAGGGAGCCCCTTTAGGCAGTGAGTGAGTGACAGGGAGCCCCTTTAGGCAGTGAGTGAGTGACAGGGAGGCCCTTTAGGCAGTGAGTGAGTGACAGGGAGGCCCTTTAGGCAGTGAGTGAGTGACAGGGAGGCCCTTTAGGCAGTGAGCGAGTGACAGGGAGGCCCTTTAGGCAGTGAGCGAGTGACAGGGAGGCCCTTTAGGCAGTGAGCGAGTGACAGGGAGGCCCTTTAGGTAGTGAGTGAGTGCCAGGGAGGCCCTTTAGGCAGTAAGTGAGTGACAGGGAGCCCCTTTAGGCAGTGAGTGAGTGACAGGGAGCCCCTTTAGGCAGTGAGTGACAGGGAGCCCCTTTAGGCAGTGAGTGAGTGACAGGGAGCCCCTTTAGGCAGTGAGTGAGTGACAGGGAGCCCCTTTAGGCAGTGAGTGAGTGACAGGGAGCCCCTTTAGGCAGTGAGTGAGTGACAGGGAGCCCCTTTAGGCAGTGAGTGAGTGACAGGGAGCCCCTTTAGGCAGTGAGTGAGTGACAGGGAGCCCCTTTAGGCGGTGAGTGAGTGACAGGGAGGCCCTTTAGGTAGTGAATGAGTGCCAGGGAACCCCTTTAGGTAGTGAGTGAGTGCCAGGGAACCCCTTTCAGGCAGTGAGTGAGTGCCAGGGAGCCCCTTTAGGCAGTGAGTGAGTGCCAGGGAGCCCCTTTAGGCAGTGAGTGACAGGGAGCCCCTTTAGGTAGTGAGTGAGTGACAGGGAGCCCCTTTAGGCAGTGAGTGAGTGACAGGGAGCCCCTTTAGGCAGTGAGTGAGTGACAGGGAGCCCCTTTAGGCAGTGAGTGAGTGACAGGGAGCCCCTTTAGGCAGTGAGTGAGTGCCAGGGAGCCCCTTTAGGCAGTGAGTGAGTGCCAGGGAGCCCCTTTAGGCAGTGAGTGAGTGCCAGGGAGCCCCTTTAGGCAGTGAGTGAGTGACAGGGAGCCCCTTTAGGCAGTGAGTGAGTGACAGGGAGCCCCTTTAGGCAGTGAGTGAGTGACAGGGAGCCCCTTTAGGCAGTGAGTGAGTGACAGGGAGCCCCTTTAGGCAGTGAGTGAGTGACAGGGAGCCCCTTTAGGCAGTGAGTGAGTGACAGGGAGGCCCTTTAGGCAGTGAGTGAGTGACAGGGAGGCCCTTTAGGCAGTGAGCGAGTGACAGGGAGGCCCTTTAGGCAGTGAGCGAGTGACAGGGAGGCCCTTTAGGCAGTAAGTGAGTGACAGGGAGCCCCTTTAGGCAGTGAGTGAGTGACAGGGAGCCACTTTAGGCAGTGAGTGAGTGCCAGGGAGCCACTTTAGGCAGTGAGTGAGTGACAGGGAGCCCCTTTAGGCAGTGAGTGAGTGACAGGGAGCCCCTTTAGGCAGTGAGTGAGTGACAGGGAGCCCCTTTAGGCAGTGAGTGACAGGGAGCCCCTTTAGGCAGTGAGTGACAGGGAGCCCCTTTAGGCAGTGAGTGAGTGACAGGGAGCACCTTTAGGCAGTGAGTGAGTGACAGGGAGCCCCTTTAGGCAGTGAGTGAGTGACAGGGAGCCCCTTTAGGCAGTGAGTGAGTGACAGGGAGCCCCTTTAGGCAGTGAGTGAGTGACAGGGAGCCCCTTTAGGCAGTGAGTGACAGGGAGCCCCTTTAGGCAGTGAGTGAGTGACAGGGAGCCCCTTTAGGCGGTGAGTGAGTGACAGGGAGGCCCTTTAGGTGGTGAGTGAGTGCCAGGGAACCCCTTTAGGTAGTGAGTGAGTGCCAGGGAACCCCTTTCAGGCAGTGAGTGAGTGCCAGGGAGCCCCTTTAGGCAGTGAGTGAGTGACAGGGAGCCCCTTTAGGCAGTGAGTGACAGGGAGCCCCTTTAGGTAGTGAGTGAGTGACAGGGAGCCCCTTTAGGCAGTGAGTGAGTGACAGGGAGCCCCTTTAGGCAGTGAGTGAGTGACAGGGAGCCCCTTTAGGCAGTGAGTGAGTGACAGGGAGCCCCTTTAGGCAGTGAGTGAGTGACAGGGAGCCCCTTTAGGCAGTGAGTGAGTGACAGGGAGCCCCTTTAGGCAGCAATTGAGTGCCAGGGAGCCCCTTTAGGCAGTGAGTGAGTGCCAGGGAGCCCATTAGGTAGTGAGTGAGTGCCAGGGAGCCCCTTTAGGCAGTGAGTGACAGGGAGCCCCTTTAGACAGTGAGTGAGTGACAGGGAGCCCCTTAAGGTAGTGAGTGAGTGACAGGGAGCCCCTTTAGGTGGTGAGTGAGTGCCAGGGAGCCCCTTTAGGCAGTGAGTGACAGGGAGCCCCTTTAGGTAGTGAGTGAGTGCCAGGGAGCCCCTTTAGGCGGTGAGTGAGTGACAGGGAGCCCCTTTAGGCAGTGAGTGACAGGGAGCCCCTTTAGGCAGTGAGTGACAGGGAGCCCCTTTAGGCAGTGAGTGACAGGGAGCCCCTTTAGGCAGCAATTGAGTGCCAGGGAGCCCCTTTAGGCAGTGAGTGAGTGCTAGTGTTGGGCGAACATCTAGATGTTCGGGTCGGGCCGAACATGGCCGCGATGTTCGGGTGTTCGAGCCGAACGCCGAACATAATGGAAGTCAATGGGGACCCGAACTTTTGTGCTTTGTAAAGCCTCCTTACATGCTACATACCCCAAATTTACAGGGTATGTGCACCTTGGGAGTGGGTACAAGAGGAAAAAAAAATTAGCAAAAAGAGCTTATAGTTTTTGAGAAAATCGATTTTAAAGTTTCAAAGGGAAAACTGTCTTTTAAATGCGGGAAATGTCTGTTTTCTTTGCACAGGTAACATGCTTTTTGTCGGCATGCAGTCATAAATGTAATACATATAAGAGGTTCCAGGAAAAGGGACCGGTAACGCTAACCCAGCAGCAGCACACGTGATGGAACAGGAGGAGGGTGGCGCAGGAGGAGAAGGCCACGCTTTGAGACACAACAACCCAGGCCTTGCATGAGGACAAGAAGCGTGCGGATAGCAATTTGCATTTTGTCGCCATGCAGTCATAAATGTAATACAGATGAGAGGTTCAATAAACAGGGACCGGAAACGCTAACCCATCACAGATGTTCATTTTTCATGTTACTTGGTTGGGGTCCGGGAGTGTTGCGTAGTCGTTTCCAATCCAGGATTGATTCATTTTAATTTGAGTCAGACGGTCTGCATTTTCTGTGGAGAGGCGGATACGCCGCCGATCTGTGACGATGCCTCCGGCAGCACTGAAACAGCGTTCCGACATAACGCTGGCTGCCGGGCAAGCCAGCACCTCTATTGCGTACATTGCCAGTTTGTGCCAGGTGTCTAGCTTCGATACCCAATAGTTGAAGGGTGCAGATGGATTGTTCAACATAGCTACGCCATCTGACATGTAGTCCTTGACCATCTTCTCCAGGCGATCGGTGTTGGAGGTGGATCTGCACGCTTGTTGTTCTGTGTGCTGCTGCATGGGTGTCAGAAAATTTTCCCACTCCAAGGACACTGCCTATACCATTCCCTTTTGGGCACTAGCTGCGGCTTGTGTTGTTTGCTGCCCTCCTGGTCGTCCTGGGTTTGCGGAAGTCAGTCTGTCGGCGTACAACTGGCTAGAGGAGGGGGAGGATGTCAATCCCCTCTCTAAAGTCTCCACAAGGGCCTGCTGGTATTCTTCCATTTTGACCTGTCTGGCGCTTTCTTCAAGCAGTTTTGGAACATTGTGTTTGTACCGTGGATTCAGAAGGGTATAAACCCAGTAATTGGTGTTGTCCAGAATGTGCACAATGCGTGGGTCGCGTTCAATGCAGTCCTAGGCCGAAGAGGTCATAGCCTAGGGTCACAAAAACCTGTTTATTTGGGCAATTTCAATGGTGGCGAGTCTGACGTACATAAATCGCAGCAATGGCCGTTAGCAACGTCTGAATCTCACGAAATGTCTCATGCAGGTAGAAGACATATTGTTAGACTTGGATTCCAAAGATGGGGTCCCTACATCTCTGCAAACCAGAGTTACAGGGCTCCAAAATTGGTAAAATCCCCCATAGGCTTTCATAGGGCCTCCTATTTACAGTTCCAAAATCTCACATCTTTTCAAAGGGCAATTGCTCAGCAGTGGCAAATTTTCTAGCATTGTAGGGACCCTTAGGGGGAATATGACTGGTGAGTTTCGGGCCCCTAGGCCGAAGAGGTCATAGCCTAGGGTCACAAAAACCTGTTTATTTGGGCTATTTCAATGGTAGTGATGGTGACGTACATAAATCTCAGCCATGGCCGTTAGCAACGTCTGAATCTCACGAAATGTCTCATGCAGGTAGAAGACATATTGTTAGACTTGGATTCCAAAGATGGGGTCCCTACATCTCTGCAAACCAGAGTTACAGGGCTCCAAAATTGGTAAAATCCCCCATAGGCTTTCATAGGGCCTCCTATTTACAGTTCCAAAATCTCACATCTTTTCAAAGGGCAATTGCTACGCAATAGAGGTGCTGGCTTGCCCGGCAGCCAGTGTTATGTCGGAACGCTGTTTCAGTGCTGCCGGAGGCATCGTCACAGATCGGCGGCGTATCCGCCTCTCCACAGAAAATGCAGACCGTCTGACTCAAATTAAAATGAATCAATCCTGGATTGGAAACGACTACGCAACACTCCCGGACCCCAACCAAGTAACATGAACAATGAACATCTGTGATGGGTTAGCGTTTCCGGTCCCTGTTTATTGAACCTCTCATCTGTATTACATTTATGACTGCATGGCGACAAAATGCAAATTGCTATCCGCACGCTTCTTGTCCTCATGCAAGGCCTGGGTTGTTGTGTCTCAAAGCGTGGCCTTCTCCTCCTGCGCCACCCTCCTCCTGTTCCATCACGTGTGCTGCTGCTGGGTTAGCGTTACCGGTCCCTTTTCCTGGAACTTCTTATATGTATTACATTTATGACTGCATGCCGACAAAAAGCATGTTACCTGTGCAAAGAAAACAGACATTTCCCGCATTTAAAAGACAGTTTTCCCTTTGAAACTTTAAAATCGATTTTCTCAAAAACTATAAGCTCTTTTTGCTAATTTTTTTTTCCTCTTGTACGCTCGAACACCCGAACATCGCGGCCATGTTCGGCCCAAACCCGAACATCTAGATGTTCGCCCAACACTACACGTGACCCGTTCGGCCAATCACAGCGCTAGCCGAACGTTCGGGTAACGTTCGGCCATGCGCTCTTAGTTCGGCCATATGGCCGAACAGTTTGGCCGAACACCATCAGGTGTTCGGCCGAACTCGAACATCACCCGAACAGGGTGATGTTCTGCAGAACCCGAACAGTGGCGAACACTGTTCGCCCAACACTAGTGAGTGCCAGGGAGCCCATTAGGTAGTGAGTGAGTGCCAGGGAGCCCCTTTAGGCAGTGAGTGACAGGGAGCCCCTTTAGGCAGTGAGTGAGTGACAGGGAGCCCCTTAAGGTAGTGAGTGAGTGCCAGGGAGCCCCTTTAGGCAGTGAGTGAGTGACAGGGAGCCCCTTTAGGCAGTGAGTGAGTGACAGGGAGCCCCTGAAGGTAGTGAGTGAGTGCCAGGGAGCCCCTTTAGGCGGTGAGTGAGTGACAGGGAGGCCCTTTAGGTAGTGAGTGAGTGCCAGGGAGCCCCTTTAGGCAGTGAGTGAGTGACAGGGAGCCCCTTTAGGCAGTGAGTGAGTGACAGGGAGGCCCTTAAGGCAGTGAGTGAGTGACAGGGAGCCCCTTTAGGAAGTGATTGAGTACCAGGGAGCCCCTTTAGGTAGTGAGTGAGTGCCAGGGAGCACTATTAGGGAGTGAGTGAGTGACAGGGAGCCCCTTTAGGCAGTGAGTGAGTTGGCAGCGGTTGTGTAGCGATTTGCGATGAGCGTTTTAAATTCCAATTGGTCCTTTCATTTTTTTTTTTTTATTTTGTTACAGTATGCAATAACTTAAAAAAAAAGCTAGAAAAATCGCTCTAGTGGGTTCCAACCCTAAGGGCTGGAACGAACAAGGGCTATTTTCAGAGCATTTTTGGAGCCTTTGAAAATGCTAGCGCTTTGAAACAAGGATCAGCTACTGTTAATGGATGGGCCAACTTCTACTGGAGAGATTGCAATACAGAACATTGCACATGTAGGACATGCAGCATTTCAGGAACGTTAGCACTTAAATGTAAAGTAGTTCATTTAAACCTGCACGGAGCCATTTTACTTGCGTTTTTAAGTTCCTGCACACCGTAACAAACTTAAAATGATTTTAAAGGACCAATCACACTTTAAAACGCTAATCGCTAAACAAGTGCTTGCAAATTTATACACTTTTTACAAACGGTCACTAAAACACTCATGGAATTGCTTTCAAAATGATCAAACAAAACTCTAGTGATTGCAATGAGTGAAAGCATTTTGCAGTGGGTTCCAGGCCTTACAGACTGTCCTTATGTAAAAACGTTATGCTAATATATATCAATCACACCAGGAACAAGCATGCAGCCACTCAACACACAAAACAATATCACATGGATGCATGCTGGTTCAGCCCGTGAAGCAACAACCAATGAAACCATACAATCAAAAAAAAAAAAAAAAAAAACACTGCCAAGTGGCATTTAGTTAGTTCTCCATCTTGGCATGTTATGTTACCAATTGTATGTAGTATAAGGGAACTGCCTAAATAAAGATGTCACTGTATGTTTTGATTTTAGCCTTATACTACATATAAATGGTAAGATTGTATCACAGAAATGGAACCGTGTATGCCCACCAGAACACCAAAACCAAACATTATTTAATAAAAAAAAATGTTGCTTCAGTTGTGGCAGACAATGAATATACATGGCAACAATTGACTTGGACATTTTTATTGCTTTGCTAATGCATTTTGTCATAACATTCATTTAAAAAAACAAAAAACAAAAAAAATAAATAAAACTTCCAAAACTTACGCACACTGTCGCAGCTTGCTCAACTTCTTCCATAACTGTAGCTTTGTTGAACCCTTTAAGTCTCCCTGCCCATTAGAGTGCACTATACCCTGCCTTAGCCTCACCTTACAGATCAGACTGTGACTCCTTCTCAAAGTCTTCCTTCTCACCTTTGAGGGCGTTCATTTTTGGGGGACTCCACCGCCTGGCCACACAGTCCACGTAGCCAAAAATAAAAAACCTCCAACCACTTTAGATCTGATCAGTACAGACTCCTCCACAAATACCTCCCCATATCCCCATGCTGTATTCCAAAAGCCCCTGTGCTGCTGCAGCCCTGGTGAGGGTCATCACCCCACCAACACCAGGCAAATCCTCCGCTCTCTAACCTTACCCCCCTCATGCCAGGATATATTGCCATGTGAAAAGCAGGCCACTGTGGCGATGCCTAGAATTAGTACAGTGTAGGGATGGTCAAGGAGATGCAGATCATTTCCAGTTAATGAAGGACTATGCAAATTGTGAATGCAAATGTATGCAGCTAGAAAATGGACCAACTGGATTTTACCTCAGCAGGATTTGATTGGTTCATGTTCAAGCTGCATAAATTTACTTAGTGCTGCATCACCTCGAAATTTGGATCTCATTGACCATCCCCAGCACAGTGTTCCTTATTAACCCTTTAGCAGCCCCATCTGAATTATTTTGTGTACTAGAACTTGGGGCAGGGCTGCTGCAACAGGCTATATAGATGGGCTGCCTCCCCCAGCAAAGTGGCAAAGGGAGCACAATATTAACCTAAACTGCACGCAGGTTTTGCTCATCTCCCACCACCGAGTGGCGCTGTAATGCTGACATCATCCTTACATCCAGATCACGATATGATGTGATCGGTACCCGAAGGAGGCTTTCAGTGTTACAGCGCCACTCGGTGGTGGAAGAAGAGAGCTGATCCTGCATCCAGATCAGGTAAATATCCTGTGCCGCTCTGCATTACACTGTGGGAATCTCAAACCAATGTGGCGCTGCAACGCACGTAACTAAAATAAAAAAAAAAACACAGGGTAAGGGTTAAAGAAGGTCCTCTTCTGTATTTGTATATTAGTCTAGTGCTCCCAATTCAGGGAGGCCCTGCCCAAAATTAGTATAGATTTAAATAAAGGTGGTCCTACCTAGAACTATCATAGAATTGATAATAAAGAGAGACCCTGATCAGTATGAGTACCGTATATACTCGCAAGCAAGCCGAATTTTTGACCCCCCAAAAGTGGGCCAAAAGTTGGGGGGTCGGCTTGCTTGCGAGTCATGGGTGGGTGGATAGGTGCTGTCCCTCCCCGCTCCCCCCGCGGCCACCGCTGCTATTACCTTAAGCGGCGCCGCTGCCTCTATCCCCGTCCTCCTCCGGTAACTCATTCACAGCAGCGCGCCCCCCGCTACTGTGATGACGCAGGAAACCATAGAGAGCGGTTCCCATAGTAACGGCATCGCGCTACAGGAAGCCGCTCTCTATGGTTTCCTCATCATCACAGCAGCGAGAGGCGCGCTGCTGTGAAATTGAATGAGTTACCGAACTTACCGGAGGAGGATGGGGATAGAGGAAGCGGCGCCGCCTAAGGTAATAGCAGCGGCGGCCGCGGGGGGAGCGGGGAGGGACAGCACCTACCCACCCACACTAGGGCACTATGCTAGCTATAATGGGGCACTATACTAGCTATAATGGGGCACTATACTAGCTATACTGGGGGCACTATACTAGCTATAATGGGGCACTATACTAGCTATACTGGGGGCACTATACTAGCTATACTGGGGGCACTATACTAGCTATACTGGGGGCACTATACTAGCTATACTGGGGGCACTATACTAGCTATACTGGGGGCACTATACTAGCTATACTGGGGGCACTATACTAGCTATACTGGGGGCACTATACTAGCTATACTGGGGCACTATACTGAGCACTATACTAGCTAAACTGGGGCACTTCACTAGCTATACTGAGCACTATACTGAGCACTATACTAGCTATACTGGGGCATTTTACTAGCTATACTGAGCACTACCTACCTATACTGAGCACTATACTAGCTAAACTGGGGCACTTCACTAGCTATAATGAGCACTATACTAGCTATACTGAGCACTATACTAGCTATAATGAGCACTATACTAGCTATAATGAGCACTATACTAGCTATAATGAGCACTATACTAGCTATACTGAGCACTATACTAGCTATACTGGGGCATTTTACTTGCTATACTGAGCACTACCTACCTATACTGGGCACTATACAAGCTATACTGGGACATACTGGGGGGATCACGCGGCCAGCGTTTCCTACCCCCGGCTTACATGAGGGTCAATAATTTTTTCCTGTTTTTGGGGGTAAAAGTGGGGGGGTCGGCTTACATGCGGGTCGGCTTGCTTGCGAGTATATACGGTATATACTGTAGCTATTAACCACTTGCCGACCGCCCACAGCCATTGGGGGCGGCGGCAAAGTGGTGTGCAGAATGACCGCAATACGCCCATCGGCGGCGGCTCATTCTGCACTTTCTGGCCGGGGATTGCGCTGGATGCGCACGCATCCGCCGGCAATAGGCTACGCCCACCTGCGACGTCAACCCGCCGGCCAATTAGCAGTGCCGGTGGGTTGTTAACCCCCGATCTGCCGCATTTAGGGCCCAATCACACTTAGAACCGCAGAACACCGGCAATTACCGCTGGCGTTTTGCGGGAGTGATTTTACCGCGATTAGCACGGAAAAAAAATCACTGGACACTGCGGCGGTTTTGGAGCGATCGGGATTAGCGTGCTTTGCACGCTAATCACGATTGCTAATCGCGGAACGCTCGTCGCGGACAAACCGCTGCATGTAGCGCGGTTGCGGTTAACACTAACCGCCACTGTGGCAGTGGGAACAATAGAGATGGCTACAATGTGTAGTGGATTTGACAAAACCGTTAGGAGTTTGCCCTGAGCGGGATTTCCACAATTCCCGCTCAGGTGAGAACGAGCCCTAAAAGCGTATAATACACTTTATAATGTATACAAAGCATATTATACAGGCTGCCTCCTGCCCTGGTGGTCTCGGTGATCGAGGGAGCACCAGGGCAGGAGGCAGCCCCCCTAGTAAGCACCCACACACACAGATCCTGCCCCCCCTTCCCTCTGATAGCCCACAGCACTCCTAAGACCCCCCTGCCCACCCCCAGACCCCTGTTTGCACCCAATCACCCCCCTAATCACTTAAATCACTCCCTGTCACTATCTACCACTGCTATTTTTTAGATTAGGTCTGAAACTGCCCCCTGGGGGCTCCTGATCACTCCCCCCCACACACCCTCAGATCCTCCCAAGACCCCCCCAGAACCCCCCCCCCCCCCCCCCCCCCCATGTACTGTATACATATATTCTCCCCTGCAATCACCCACTGATCACCTGTCAATTACCCAACAATCACCCCGTCACCACCTGTCACTGCCACCCATCAAATCAGACTCTAACCTGCCCCTTGCGGGCACCCGATTACCCACCCACACCCTCAGATCGCCCCCAGACCCGCCCTCAGATCACCTCCCAAGTACATTGTTTACATTTGTTCATCCCTCTAATCACCCACTGATCACCCATCAATCACCCCCTGTCACCACCTGTCACTGCTACCCATCAGACCAGACCCTAATCTGCCCCTTGTGGACAACAAATCACTAACACCCTCAAATAGCCCCCCAGACCCCCTCTGAGCAACTCGCCAGTGCATTGCTTGCATATATTCTCCCCAGTAATCACCTACTGATCACCTATCAATCACCCTGTCACCCCCTGTCACTGCTACCCATCAGATCAGACCCTCATCTGCCCCTTGCGAGCACCCAATCACCCGCCCACACCCTCAGAATGCCCTCAGACCCCGCCTGAACACCTCTCCAGTGCATTATTTACATCTGTTCTGCCCTCTAATCACCCACTGATCACCCTGTCACTGCTACCCATCAGATCATACCCTCATCTGCCCCTTTGCGGGCACCAAATCAACCGCCCACACCCTCAGACCCCCTCCCCCCAGTGATGCTCATCAAGATTCAAGATACCAAAACTATCCAGATATCCGTGAACAAAATAAATCATAGCTAATCATAGCTTAATCATAGCTATGATTAAGGAGCCATGCAGAGCTCCGATACGCGTGAGCTGTTTGTGTTTTTGCTGATGTGTTAAATAAAGTCGGAGAGATCTTTTTACCCTACAACGGTGTAGCGGGATATCCCTTTCTTTTGTTCACTGTTGGCTGATGCTCCGGGTCCCAGGCTCCCGTTGGCCGCATTGGTGGTTGCAGCGATCCACACCTTTTTTCTCTATCCAGATATCCAAAAAATGTTTTGGTATCTGAACCCGGATACGGATTCCAAATACCTGGATAAATCCGGAACACACTATCCGAGCTAACTCAGATACCTGTTAGAAATCAGTCCAGATCCCTAGTTCGGGTACCCGGATCCGGATAGCGTAACTACAAAGATGACGTCCATGACGTCATTGAGCCAATCAGAGGGCTCCCAGCTGAAGCCCTAGCAACCAATCACAGAGGGGATCCCTGGCCAGCCCCTCCAGTATAAAAGGTAGGCGCCATGATGAGAATCTCGTCCTTGCTTGTGACTGCTCACTGAGAGACATCTCCAGTGCTATTGGCTAAGCAAATGCTGTATTACTAAGTTAAACCTAGTGTTTTTGCTCCTAAACACCTGTACTACACCAGTATTTTATTGCTTTTTTAGTTAGCTAGCTAATATTTTGATTTTAATCAGTGTGACAGTCAGACTCAGTGCTGCAGCTGCTAGGCTAGGTTAGGCCCTGCTGTGTGCACAGGCTAGGCCTGCTGCCAGCCTTAGCTACAGTATAGCTTGTAGGTTATTAGGGATTAGGTTACTGTACTACTGCTAGTCTATCTACTAGTACTACTACAACTAGTCTACTACTACCAGTTATATATAGTTAATTTGTATTGAGTTAGCTTACTTTAATTGCAGTGCTGTTACAGTGTGACAGATAGACGGACAGTGTGTCAGTGTGTGCTACTCTGCTGTCACTCCATTAGTTGAAGTTTTACTACTGTTACTATCTACTAGTACTACTGATTGGAATAAAGTAGTACCCCACTTCATTTGGACACATATAAAGTTGTACTATGTCTGCTGGCACTGGCAGCCGGGGGAGGGGCAGCATGAAAAGGAAGGGCAAGAGGAGAGGGAGCAGCATTGCCGCCACCGTCGGCAGTTCTGCCGCCTCATTGTCCATTCCACCGCTAGCCAGCCGGCTAGCAGTAATGTCCCAGTTGTGTACTGGACACAATGTGGGCTACATGACTGCTGTCTGGAACCTCCTAATGTTAATTTAGAGCCATTTCGGTTCAAATCCAGATATCTGGATTTATCCAGATTTTTTACTATCTGGATCCAGAACAACCCAGATATATAAAAAAAAAAAAAAAAAAAAGGAGGTATCCGAGCACCACTGCCCCCCCCCCCCCCCCGCCTGATCACCTCCCCAGTGCATTGCTTGCATCTATTCCCCGCCCTCTAATCACACCTTGAGACACCCATCAATCACCACCTGTCTCCCCCTAGCACACCTACCCATCAGATCAGGCCCTAATTTGCCCCGTGTGGGCTCCTGATCACTCGGCCAAACCCTCAGATCCCCCTCAGACCTGCTTCTGATCACCTCCCCAGTGCATTGATTGCATCTATTTCCCCCCTCTAATCACTCTTGAGACACCCATCAATCACCTCCTGTCACCCCCTAGCACTCCTATCCATCAGATCAGGCCCTAATCTGCCTGATCACTGCTGGTCTCTATGACTTAATTGTGGCTGAGACCAACAGTTATGCCACACAATACGCAACCGCCAATCCAAGAAGCTACCATGCCCAGCTTTTTTGGTGGAAACCACTCCATGTTTCCAAACGTAACATTTTTTGGGGCCTTCTCCTTAACATGGGTCTAGTCAAAAATAATGTATTGCGGTCTTATTGGTCTACGCACCCAATACATCACATACCCATGTTCTCTGCTGCCATGTCCAGGTCACGATTTGAGAAAATCCTGCACTTCAGTGCCAATACAACCTGTCATCTAAGAGGCCACCCTGCTTATGACCGGTTTCACAAAATTCGGCCCCTTTAGACCACCTGTCATTAAAATTTGCAGATGCTTATACCCCTGAACAGGCATTTTGAGGTATTTGGTTTCCAGACTACTCCTCACAGTTTTGGGCCCCTAAAATGCGAGGGCAGTATAGGAACCCCACCAAGTGACCCCATTTTAGAAAGAAGACACCCCAAGAGGTATTCCTTTAGGTGTATGATGAGTTCATAGAAGATTTTATTTTTTGTCACAAGTTAGTGGAAAAATACACTTTGTTAAAAAAAAGAAAAAAATCAATTTCCGCTAACTTGTGACAAAAAATAATTTCTATGAACTCACCATACACCTAACGGAATACCTTGGGGTGTCTTCTTTCTAAAATGGGGCCACTTGTGGGGTTCCTATACTGCCCTGGCATTTTAGGGGCCCTAAAGCATGAGGAGTAGTCTAGAAACCAAATGCCTGAAAATGATCTGTGAAATCCTAAAGGTACTCATAGGACGTTGGGCCCCTTAGCGCACCTAGGCTGCAAAAAAGTGTCACACATGTGGTATTGCCGTACTCTAGAGAAATAGTATAATGTGTTTTGGGGTGTATTTTTACACATACCCATGCTGGGTGGGAGAAATATCTCTGTAAATGAGATTTTTTTTACACACAATTGTCCATTTACAGAGATATTTCTCCCACCCAGCATGGGTATGTGTAAAAATGCACCACAAAACACATTATACTATTTCTCTAGCGTACGGCGATACCACGTGTGACCCCTTTTTGCAGTCTAGGTGCGCTAAGGGGCCCAAAGTCCTATGAGCACCTTTAGGCTTTACAGGGGTGCTTACAATTTAGCACCCCCAAAATGCTAGGACAGTAAACACACACCCATTTAGGAAATTAGACACCCCAAAGTATTCAGAGAGGGGCATGGTGAGTCCCTGGCAGATTTCATTTTTCTTTGTTTTTGCCACAAGTTAGCAGAAATGGAAAGTGTCATTTTCCGTTAACTTGTGACAAAAATTAAAATCTTCTATGAACTTACCATGCCTCTTAGTGAATACTTTGGGATGTCTTCTTTCCAAAATGGGGTCATTTGGGGGGTATTTATACTATCCTGCAATTGTAGCACCTCATGAAACATGACAGGTGCTCAGAAAAGTCAGAGATGCTTAAAAATGGGAAAATGTACTTTTGGCACCATAGTTTGTAAACGCTATAACTTTTACCCAAACCAATATACACGTATTAGATTTTTTTTTTATCAAAGACATGTAGCACAATAAATTTGGGCAACAATGTATATAGAAATTCTACTGCATTTGAAAAATGTCAGCACAGAAAGTTAAAAAAATCATTTTTTTTTCCAAAATTCATGTCTTTTTTGATGAATATAATAAAAACTAAAAATCACAGCAGCAATCAAATAGCACCAAAAGAAAGCTGTATTAGTGACAAGAAAAGAAGGTCAAATTCATTTAGATAGTAGGTTGTATGACCGAGCAATAAACTGTTAAAGCTGCAGTGGTCTAAATGGAAAAAAAGTGTCTGGTGAAAAGACTGCAGTCCTCAAGTGGTTAAAATACATCTGTAACAAAAAAACAAAACAAAAAAACAAAAAAAAAACAGCCCATATGGAATACTTGCCTCAAGAAGGGGAAGCCACAGGATCCTAATGAGACTTTCCCCATCCTCTGTAGCCTTGGGGATCCAGCGCTGGCACCTCTAAAAATTAGCCCAACAAGCAGCACTGTGCAGGCACAGCAGCACATGGCAATATTTACCACCAGGGCCCCAGTGCAGGCGCAGTAGAGGCTATCTGTTTGGGCTCTGGCAGAAAAAGCCAAACCCGATCGGGTCTGCTCTCCTGTGCAGGAAAAGGCAACTCGCACCTGTGCAGTAGAGCAGACCGGATGAAGCTTGCCTATTTCTGCTGGAGCCCGATCATAAAGCTTCTACTGCCCCGGTACTGGAAGCCAAAAGGTAAATATTGCTGCGCATGGAGTTCAGGGGCATTCTGTGCTGGATCCAGGAGGCAGAAAAGGACTGAGGGGTAAGCATCATAAGAATCCAGAGGCTTCCAGCTCCCCAAGGTAAGTACTCCATTTTCTTTCCAACCAATAGTACCATGCAACGTACTAACAAAGACATGGACAGGGCTCAGCAACCAGTAGTACCACACAACGTACTAACCAAGACACGGATAGGTCTTAGCAACCAATAGTACCACATAACATTTCAGACCAGTTTAATACAGTGAGGGGCATATGGTCTGAGCACTGACAAGCTGGCCATCCAACCCTTCAACCTCTGCAACAATGCTGCCAGCACTCACATGTTTATTTGCAAAAGACAACCTGTGGATTGGACATTGACGACATGTACTCAACTACTTACGTTGACCATGGCTAGGCATGTTATAAGTGGAACCTTTCTTCTTAAACTGCTGTATGGTCTTGGCCAAAGAAAGCACAAAAGCTGCCCCTGCCCAGCGTACTCAAAATGCAGGAAGTGACTAACGTCACTTCCGCATGTGCAGCACACTAGACGCAGGTAGCATGTACCTCTCTGGCATGGCTGTTGCCCAGAATTCTGAGGTCTATTACTAGAAGTGAAAGAGTCGTGCTCAGGCATCGGCGGTGGGGACAGCACTGGAAGCACAGTGATCGGCGGTGGTGGCAGGCACAGCACGCGTGCCCTCAAAGACGGCTCTGCAAGCCGCCTCGGGCTTGTGTGCCATAGGTTTGCCATCCCTGCTATAGGCACTAGTGTATAGTTTCATCGGGATAGGAAGGGACCCTCCCTAAACTGTTCCCACAACGTTGGGGAGCAGGAGTGTGTCTGAGTAACTGGGGAAAAGGCCATATCTGGTGAACTGCAAGTCTCAGAAACACCAAATTTGCTGGGCAATCTCTGGGTGCCCCGAGGGCCCTACACAACAATTTTAGGCCCACTGGCACTGACAGAACGGAAGTTGCTTAAAGTGCCCTGGCCACCCAAAAATGGACATTGATGCCCAATGCCGAACTTTGGGGGCCAGGGGCCCCAAGCTTGGCATGCAGGTGTTCCTCTACCTGGTAAAGATGCATGCCATGTTTGGGGCCCCTGGCCCCAAGTATACCTGATCTAGAGCCCAAAAACCGTTTTGGGTTATTTAAAAAAAAAAAAAAAAAAAAAAAAAAAGTATATGGTTTCTGGCCTTGTTTAAAACCAAATATCTCCGTCTCTGGAGGAGTCAGATACCCCAAATTTGGAGTGCATGTAGAAAATACTTTGAGCTAGACCCTGGTATTAAAATCTAAGCTCTGAGCCCTGGAGTTCAAAAGCTGTGAATGCCCAAACTTGCACAACTTCAAACTTGAACAATTTTCTTTCAATCTTTGGGGTCTGGTAATTCCAATTCTGGGGGGCTAGCGTGACCGCACCTGTACCCACATGTAGCCCCTAAACTTTAATAACCACACCTGAAATTTGGGGTCACTGGAGGAAAGGGCCACTGAGATATGGCCTCCCAAAGAGGGGGCACACAGGCAAAAAATTCAATAAAATGTGGGGGCATATATCTGGCTCTGGGGGTGCCAGTGACCCAAAATTTGGAGTGTAAGAAAGTCAATATGCCTTCTACACACATATCAAATGTCAACAGCCTGGGATCTTCCTAACAGAAAACACTCCCAAACCAAGCTTCGTTTTTGGGGTGCAGTATCTCTGGTTCTTGGAGGGTTAGCATGACCCAGATTATGCCCACGTGTAGCCATGATCCTCTGCTACACACACCTGAAATTTAGGGTCTCTGGGGCTAAGGACTCCAGAGATACGGCCTCCCAATTGGGGGGAACCTGGACCAGTAAACCTGCTCCACAGTGCCACCTCTGGCCATAAAGGACTTCGTATCCTCCGATATTCTCCAATTCAGAAGATACTCAATTCACCCCCTGGTGGCCACAGGTGGTAATGCAGCAAACTGGGGGGGGGGGGGTAGTGCAATATTGGCATCTAGTGGCCACAATTGGTAAAACAGTTATCCTAGCCTGCAAATATGTATTTATTGTATTTATAAAGCGCCAACATATTATGCAGCGCTGGACATTAGTTTCGGTTACAGACAATATTTAGGGGTGACATACAGCAATACGACAACACAGGAATACAAGAAAACCAAGGTCACACCGCACAGTATGGGCTTGATTCACTGAACCGTGACAAGTCATATCAAGGCCATTTTTGCGTGCATTTTTGCGTTTGTACGCAATCGCAAATTATCAGGTGCAATTGTGAATTTTTGCGAATTATCACGGTTTAGTAAATCAAGCAATATGAGTACAAGGCAATGCTTAGTCAGTCACTGGATGGGAGCATGGGGATTAGGCAAGCTGAGTTCACTGAAATGCATAGCATGGGTGCACAGTAATGGAGGAGCATGATCAGGTAGGACACAAAAGGATCAATATGTAATAAAACTGAACACAAGTTCCTGCCTGTGGAGTGCCTCCTACTATACTGAGGACACAAAAGGAGGAGGCCGGAAAGTCTTACAATCTAGAGGGAGAAATAGGCAAGGCCAGATTATCCCACTAACCATTCCAATCACCTGATTGGGGCCCCATCAGCAGAGTCTAAGGGGCCCCATCAGCATGTAATCTGGCCCTGGTATCCTAGATGCTGTCTCATAAAAACAGCAGGGCTCATGTGCTTTTGCTGCAGAGGGGAGAAAGGACACTGGAGAAAAGAGCTTATTAATTTTTTAACTGCTAAAGTTCTTCTTCCCCCCTTCAGTTAATAGTTTAGCCCTCAGACGCTGCTGAGCTGTGGCTGTATGTTGCCAGGCAACAGCAGGAAGCCGGGTTCTGCTCTAACAGAAGCAGCCCATGCTTCCTGCAGCATTGAATTGTCTGTCTGCTCTGGCTGTTTCCCCGCACTTTATGCCCTCTCCTCCCATCCCAGGAGGAATATAAGCTTCAGCATGAAGAATCAGGAGAGGCGAGCAGGCATTTCCAGAGCAGGCATTTCCAGTGTCTTTTCAAAGGGCCGTCTGACACCCTCTCATGTCACCCCTCCCTGCATGAGCCACCTCCTCCCTGTATCACCAGTCCCAGGCAGCTAGCTGGCAGAGATCTCCCACTGCTCCCAGTCATCAGACATCTGCAAGGCAAAGATGGTAAGAAGGACAGCAGGGGGGGTAGAGAAAGTTGTGACTTTCAGTTTCAGAGCACTGAAAATATGATTGGATTATTTCACAAAGCTTTTCTCTTGACCTAACCTGCAGTCTGTATGTGTCTGTGTGTGTTGTGGTGGGACAGACAGTGTCTGTGTGTGTTGTGGTGGGACAGGCAGTGTCGGTGTGTGTTGTGGTGGGACAGGCAGTGTCGGTGTGTGTTGTGGTGGGGCAGGCAGTGTCGGTGTGTGTTGTGGTGGGGCAGGCAGTGTCGGTGTGTGTTGTGGTGGGGCAGGCAGTGTCGGTGTGTGTTGTGGTGGGACAGGCATGCTCTGTGTGTGTTGTGGTGGGACAGGCATGCTCTGTGTGTGTTGTGGTGGGACAGGCAGTGTCTGTGTGTGTTGTGGTGGGACAGGCAGGGTCTGTGTGTGTTGTGATGGGACAGGCAGTGTCTGTGTGTGTTGTGGTGGGACAGGCAGTGTCTGTGTGTGTTGTGGTGGGACAGGCAGTGTCTGTGTGTGTTGTGGTGGGACAGGCAGTGTCTGTGTGTGTTGTGGTGGGACAGGCAGTGTCTGTGTGTGTTGTGGTGGGACAGGCAGTGTCTGTGTGTGTTGTGGTGGGACAGGCAGTGTCTGTGTGTGTTGTGGTGGGACAGGCAGTGTCGGTGTGTGTTGTGGTGGGGCAGGCAGTGTCGGTGTGTGTTGTGGTGGGACAGACAGTGTCTGTGTGTGTTGTGGTGGGACAGGCAGTGTCTGTGTGTGTTGTGGTGGGACAGGCAGTGTCTGTGTGTGTTGTGGTGGGACAGGCAGTGTCTGTGTGTGTTGTGGTGGGACAGGCAGTGTCTGTGTGTGTTGTGGTGGGACAGGCAGTGTCTGTGTGTTGTGGCGGTGTGATACAGTGGCTACAAGGTGGTACAGAGGGGACATGAGGGGAACAGAGTGGCACAGGGAGAACAGAGGGGCACAAGGGGATGCACAGAGGGGACATGGGGACAAGAGATGGCATGGGAGAACAGAGGGGAACATGAGGTGGCTTGAGGGAAGAGGTCCTAGATCTGCCATTTTGCTTATGGCCCCATTTGGTCTTAACCACTTGCCGACCACCCACTACCTCTGGGCGGCGGCAAAGTGGACCCTGCAAAGACGACCGCAATACGCCGATCGGTGGCGGCTCCTGTGGGACTAGCTGGCCAAGGATTGCACACTGGGATGCGAATGCATCTGCCGTCAATAGGCTCTGCCCACCCGTGACATCAACCCGCCGGCCGTTTGGAAGCGCCAGCAGGATATTAACCCCCAATCTGCCGCATAGTAAGCGTATAATATGCTTTGTAATGTATACAAAGTGTATTATACAGGCTGCCTCCTGCCTTGGTGGTCCCAGACTCCCCAGTGATCGAGGGACCACCAGGGCAGGAGGCAGCCCCCCCCTAGTAAGCACCCAAACACACCGATTCTGCCCCCTGATTGCCCACAGCATCCCTCAGACCCCCCCCTCCCCCCCGATCACCCCGAGACCCCTGTTTGCATCCAATCACCCATCAATCACCTAGTCACTATCTGTCTACACTATTTTTTAGAATAGGTCCTAAACTTCCCCCTGGAGGCTCCTGATCACTCCCCCCCCCACACACCCTCAGATCCTCCCGAGACCCCCCCCCCTGTGTACTGTATACATCTATCCTCCACTGTAATCACCCACTGATCACCTGTCAATCACCCATCAATCACCCCCTGTCACTGCTACCCATCAGATCAGACCCTATTCTGCCCCTTGCGGGCACCCAATTACCCGCCTACACCGTAAGATTGCCCTCAGACCCCCCTTATCACCTCCCTAGTGCAATATTTACATCTGTTCTCCCCTCTAATCACCCATCAATCACCCCCTGTCACTGCTACCCATCATACCCATCAGATCAGACCCTAATCTGCCCCCTGCGGGCTTCTGATCACCCGGCCAAACCCTCACCACCCCCACCCCCGTGACAGAATTTTTCTCTTTTCTGATCACTGCTGGTCTCTATGACTTAACTTAGCGTGTACCTCTCTGGCTTGGCTGCTGCCCAGAATTCTGAGGTCTATCACTATAAGTGAAAGAGTCGGGCTCAGGCAGCGGCGGTGGGGACAGCACTGGAAGCACAGCGATCAGCGGTGGTGGCAGGCACAGCACGCGTGCCCTCAAAGACTGCTCTGCATGCCACCTTGGGCATGTGTGCCATAGGTTTGCCATCACTGCTATAGCCACTAGTGTATAGTCTCATCGGGATAGGAAGGGGCCCTCCCTAAACTGTTCCCACAACGTTGGGGAGCAGGAGTGTGTCTGAGTAACTGGGGAAAAGGCCATATCTGGTGAACTGCAAGTCTCAGAAACACCAAATTTGCTTTGCAATCTCTGGGTGCCCCAAGGGCCCTACACAGCAATTTTAGGCCCACTGGCACTGACAGAACGGAAGTTGCTGAAAGTGCCCTGGCCACCCAAAAATGGACATTGATGCCCAATGCCGAACTTTGGGGGCCAAGGGCCCTAAGCTTGGCATGCAGGTGTTCCTCTACCTGGTGAGGATGCATGCCATGTTTGGGGCCCCTGGCCCCAAGTATACCTGATCTAGAGCCCAAAACGGTTTTGGGTTATTTTTTTAAAAAAGTATATGGTTTCTGGCCTTGTTTGAAACCCAATATCTCCGGCTCTGGGGGAGTCAGATATCGAAAATTTGGAGTGTATGTAGAACATGCTTTGAGCTAGACACTGGCATTAAAATCTAAGCTCTGAGCCCTAGAGTTCAAAAACAGTGAATGCCCAAACTTGCACAATTTCAAACTTGAACAGTTTTCTTTCAACTTTTGGGGTCTGGTAACTCCAATTCTGGGGTGGCTAGCGTGACCACACCTGTACCCACTTGTAGCCCCTAAACTTTAATAACCACACCTGGAATTTGGGGTCACCCGAGGATATGGCCACTGAGATATGGCCTCCCAAAGAGGGGGCACACAGGCACAAAATTCTATAAAATGTGGGGGCATATCTCTGGCTCTGGGGGTGCCAGTGACCCCAAATTTGGAGTGGAAGAACGTCAATATGCCTTATACATACATATCAAATGTCAACAGCCTGGGATGTTCCTAACAGAAAACGCTACCAAACCAAACTTTTTTTGGGGTGCAGTATCTCTGGTTCTTGGAGGGCTAGCATAACCCAGATTATTCCCACGTGTAGCCATGATCTTCTGCTACACACACCTGAAATCTAGGGTCTCTGGGGCTAAGGACTCCAGAGATATGACCTCCCAAAGGGGGGAACCTGGACCAGTAAACCTGCTCCACAGTGCCATGAAGGACTTCAGACTTAGGGCCTGATTCACAAAGCGGTGCTAACAGTTAGCACGCTGGTGAAAAGCCCTTTATCATGCCTAAACTCAGTTTAGGCGTGATAAGTTTAGGCGTGATAAGTTTAGGCGTGATAAGTTTAGGCGTGATAAGTTTAGGCGTGATAAGTTTAGGCGTGATAAGTTTAGGCGTGATAAGTTTAAGCACCAACTGGGTTAGCACGGCAGTGCACAGCTGATCAAAAGTTTTGCGCTAGCAAAGTCTGGTGCACTTCGCATAAAGTTTAATGGCGCTGCTTTGCATGAGGGATTTTGCGCGCGATCTAAACTTATCACACCTAAACTGGCTTTTCACCAGTGTGGTGCAAAGGTTATCACACCTAAAGTCTTTTAGGCGTGATAACTGAGTTATCACCGCTTTGTGAATCAGGCCCTTAGTATCCTCCGATATTCTCTAATTCATAAGATACTCAACTCACCCCCTGGTGGCCACAGGTGGTAATGCAGCAAACTGGGGGAGGGGGGGGGGGAAGAGTGCAATATTGGCATCTAGTGGCCACAATTGGTAAAACAGTTATCCTAGCCTGCAAATATTTATTGTATTTATAAAGCGCCATCATATTACACAGCGCCGGACATTAGTTTCGGTTACAGACAATATTTAGGGGTGACATACAGCAATCCGACAACACAGAAATGCAAGAAAACCAAGGTCACACTGCACAGTATGGGCTTGATTCACTAAACCGTGACAAGTCATATCAAGGCCATTTTTGCGTGCATTTTTGCGTTTGTACGCAATCGCGAATTATCAGGTGCAATCGTGATTCTTTGCGAATTATCACGGTTTAGTAAATCAAGCCATATGAGTACAAGGCAATGCTTAGTCAGTCACTGGATGGGAGCATGGGGATTAGGCAAGCTGAGTTCACTCAAATGCATATCATGGGTGCACAGTAATGGAGGAGCATGATCAGGTAGGACACAAAATGAGGAGGACTCTGCCTGAAAGTCTTAAAATCTAGAGGGAGAAATAGGCAAGGCTGGATTATCCCACTAATCATTCCAATCACCTGATTGGGGCCCCATCAGCATGTAATCTGGCTCTGGTATCCTAGCTGCTGTCTCGTAAAAACAGCAAGGCTCATGTGCTCCTTGCTGCAGAGGGGAGGAAGGACGCTGGAGAAGAGAGCTGCTTAATTTTGTAACTGTTAAAGTTTTTTTTCTGTTAAAGTTCTTCTTCCTCCCTTCAGTTAATAGTTTAGCCCTCAGACGCTGCTGAGCTGTGGCTGTATGTTGCCAGGCAACAGCAGGAAGCCGGGTTCTGCTCTAACGGAAGCAGCCCATGCTTTCTGCAGCATTGAATTGTCAGTGTCTGCTCTGGCTGTTTCCCCACCCTTTATGCCCTCTCCTCCCATCCCAGCAGGAATATAAGCTTCAGCATGAAGAATCAGGAGAGGTGAGCAGGTATTTCCAGAGCAGGCATTTCCAGTGTCTTTTTCAAAGGGCCATCTGACACCCTCTCATGTCACCCCTCCCTGCATGAGCCACCTCCTTCCTGTATCACCAGTCCCAGGCAGCTAGCTGGCAGAGATCTCCCACTGCTCCCAGTCATCAGACATCTGCAAGGCAAAGATGGTGAGAAGGACAGCAGGCAGCGGTAGAGAAAGTTGTGACTTTCACTTTCAGAGCACTGAAAAATATGATTGGATTATTTCAACAAAGCTTTTCTCTTGACCTAACTTGCAATCTCTATGTGTTTGTGTGTGTTGTGGTGTGGCAGGCAGTGTGTGTGTGTTGTGGTGGGACAGGCGGTGTGTGTGTGTGTTGTGGTGGGACAGGCGGTGTGTGTGTGTGTGTTGTGGTGGGGCAGGCGGAAACAGTAAATTCGGGCGCCTGAGGCTAGTGGACAAATCGGGCGCCGCCATTCACTCCTATAATAAATATCGTTTAATGGGCGCCCGATAGGAAAAAAGGGCGCCGGAGAAAATTAACGTTTTAAAAGCGGCGCCCGGAGACTTAATGTTTTATTACTGTTTCTCATGATTACACATTATTTAATGATTTATACATTTTTAAATTTTATTTTTAAACGAAAAACAGTACAATATTTTTTTTCAAACATTATTTTTAAACGAAAAACAGTACATTTTTTTTTTATAACATTTTTAAACGAAAAAACCAACAGGGGGGTCTTAGGTTTAGGCACCAACAGGGGGGTCTTAGGTTTAGGCACCAACAGGGGGGGTCTTAGGTTTAGGCACCAACAGGGGGGGTCTTAGGTTTAGGCACCAACAGGGGGGGGTCTTAGGTTTAGGCACCAACAGGGGGGGTCTTAGGTTTAGGCACCAACAGGGGGGGGTCTTAGGTTTAGGCACCAACAGGGGGGGTCTTAGGTTTAGGCACCAACAGGGGGGGTCTTAGGTTTAGGCACCAACAGGGGGGTCTTAGGTTTAGGCACCAACAGGGGGGGTCTTAGGTTTAGGCACCAACAGGGGGGTCTTAGGTTTAGGCACCAACAGGGGGGTCTTAGGTTTAGGCACCAACAGGGGGGTCTTAGGTTTAGGCACCAACAGGGGGGTCTTAGGTTTAGGCACCAACAGGGGGGTCTTAGGTTTAGGCACCAACAGGGGGGTCTTAGGTTTAGGCACCAACAGGGGGGTCTTAGGTTTAGGCACCAACAGGGGGGTCTTAGGTTTAGGCACCAACAGGGGGGTCTTAGGTTTAGGCACCAACAGGGGGGTCTTAGGTTTAGGCACCAACAGGGGGGTCTTAGGTTTAGGCACCAACAGGGGGGTCTTAGGTTTAGGCACCAACAGGGGGGTCTTAGGTTTAGGCACCAACAGGGGGGTCTTAGGTTTAGGCACCAACAGGGGGGTCTTAGGTTTAGGCACCAACAGGGGGGTCTTAGGTTTAGGCACCAACAGGGGGGTCTTAGGTTTAGGCACCAACAGGGGGGGTCTTAGGTTTAGGCACCAACAGGGGGGTCTTAGGTTTAGGCACCAACAGGGGGGTCTTAGGTTTAGGCACCAACAGGGGGGTCTTAGGTTTAGGCACCAACAGGGGGGTCTTAGGTTTAGGCACCAACAGGGGGGTCTTAGGTTTAGGCACCAACAGGGGGGTCTTAGGTTTAGGCACTAACAGGGGGGTCTTAGGATTAGGCACTAACAGGGGGGTCTAGGGGTTAGGGGTAGGTACAGGGAGGGTTACTTAGTAATTTTTTTTTTTAAACGTTATTATACGGTTCACTATTTAAACGAAAGATTAACGTTTTTACAATTGCCGATTTAATGCACATTATTTAATGATTTATAACTTTAAAAACCATTAATTTTAAACGAAAAACAGTACAATATTTTTTTAAACGTTATCCATGCTTATCGTTAAAAACCCGGCGCCCTTTTTTCCCAGCGCCCCTTTTTAACGTACGCGGGGCAGGCGGTGTCTGTGTGTTGTGGTGGGGCAGGCGGTGTCTGTGTGTTGTGGTGGGGCAGGCGGTGTCTGTGTGTTGTGGTGGGACAGGCGGTGTATGTGTGTGTGTTGTGGTGGGGCAGGCGGTGTGTGTGTGTTGTGGTGGGGCAGGCGGTGTCTGTGTGTGTGTGTTGTGGTGGGGCAGGCGGTGTGTGTGTGTGCTGTGGTGGGACAGGCGGTGTGTGTGTGTGCTGTGGTGGGACAGGCGGTGTGTGTGTGTGCTGTGGTGGGACAGGCGGTGTGTGTGTGTGCTGTGGTGGGACAGGCAGTGTGTGTGTGTGCTGTGGTGGGACAGGCAGTGTGTGTGTGTGCTGTGGTGGGACAGGCAGTGTGTGTGTGTGCTGTGGTGGGACAGGCAGTGTGTGTGTGTGCTGTGGTGGGACAGGCAGTGTGTGTGTGTGCTGTGGTGGGACAGGCAGTGTGTGTGTGTGCTGTGGTGGGACAGGCAGTGTGTGTGTGTGCTGTGGTGGGACAGGCAGTGTGTGTGTGTGCTGTGGTGGGACAGGCAGTGTGTGTGTGTGCTGTGGTGGGACAGGCAGTGTGTGTGTGTGCTGTGGTGGGACAGGCAGTGTGTGTGTGTGCTGTGGTGGGACAGGCAGTGTCTGTGTGTGCTGTGGTGGGACAGGCAGTGTCTGTGTGTGCTGTGGTGGGACAGGCAGTGTCTGTGTGTGCTGTGGTGGGACAGGCAGTGTCCGTGTGTGCTGTGGTGGGACAGGCAGTGTCTGTGTGTGCTGTGGTGGGACAGGCAGTGTCTGTGTGTGCTGTGGTGGGACAGGCAGTGTCTGTGTGTGCTGTGGTGGGACAGGCAGTGTCTGTGTGTGCTGTGGTGGGACAGGCAGTGTCTGTGTGTGCTGTGGTGGGACAGGCAGTGTCTGTGTGTGCTGTGGTGGGACAGGCAGTGTCTGTGTGTGCTGTGGTGGGACAGGCAGTGTCTGTGTGTGCTGTGGTGGGACAGGCAGTGTCTGTGTGTGCTGTGGTGGGACAGGCAGTGTCTGTGTGTGCTGTGGTGGGACAGGCAGTGTCTGTGTGTGCTGTGGTGGGACAGGCAGTGTCTGTGTGTGCTGTGGTGGGACAGGCAGTGTCTGTGTGTGCTGTGGTGGGACAGGCAGTGTCTGTGTGTGCTGTGGTGGGACAGGCAGTGTCTGTGTGTGCTGTGGTGGGACAGGCAGTGTCTGTGTGTGCTGTGGTGGGACAGGCAGTGTCTGTGTGTGCTGTGGTGGGACAGGCAGTGTCTGTGTGTGCTGTGGTGGGACAGGCAGTGTCTGTGTGTGCTGTGGTGGGACAGGCAGTGTCTGTGTGTGCTGTGGTGGGACAGGCAGTGTCTGTGTGTGCTGTGGTGGGACAGGCAGTGTCTGTGTGTGCTGTGGTGGGACAGGCAGTGTCTGTGTGTGCTGTGGTGGGACAGGCAGTGTCTGTGTGTGCTGTGGTGGGACAGGCAGTGTCTGTGTGTGCTGTGGTGGGACAGGCAGTGTCTGTGTGTGCTGTGGTGGGACAGGCAGTGTCTGTGTGTGCTGTGGTGGGACAGGCAGTGTCTGTGTGTGTTGTGGTGGGACAGGCAGTGTCTGTGTGTGTTGTGGTGGGACAGGCAGTGTCTGTGTGTGTTGTGGTGGGACAGGCAGTGTGTGTGTGTTGTGGTGGGACAGGCAGTGTCTGTGTGTGTTGTGGTGGGACAGGCAGTGTCTGTGTGTGTTGTGGTGGGACAGGCAGTGTCTGTGTGTGTTGTGGTGGGACAGGCAGTGTCTGTGTGTTTTGGCGGTGTGATACAGGGGCTACAAGGTGGTACAGAGGGGACATGAGGGGAACAGAGTGGCACAAGTGGAACAGAGGGGCACAAGGGGATCCACAGTGGGGACAAGAAATGGCATGGGGAACAGAGGGGAACATGAGGTGGCTTGAGGGAAGGTGGCCTAGATCTGCCAATTTGCTTAGGGCCCCATTTGGTCTTAACCACTTGCCGACCGCCCACTACCTATGGGTGGCAGCAAAGTGGACCCCGTAAGGACCGCAATACGCCAATTGGCGGTGGCTCCTGTGGGACTAGCTGGCCAAGGATTGCACGCTGGGATGCGAATGCATCCACCGGCAATAGGCTCTGCCCACCCGTGACATCAACCCGCCGGCCGTTCAAAAGTGCCAGTGGGATATTAACCCCCAATCTGCCGCATAGTAAGTGTATAATATGCTGTGTAATGTATACAACGTGTATTATACAGGCTGCCTCCTGCCTTGGTGGTCCCAGTGATCGAGGGACCACCAGGGCAGGAGGCAGCCCCCCTAGTAAGCACCCAAACACACCGATTCTGCCCTCTGATCGCCCACAGCATTCCTCAGACCCCCCCTTCCCGATCACCCCCTCAGACCCCTGTTTGTACCCAATCACCCATCAATCACCCCATCACTATCTGTCTACACTATTTTTTAGAATCGGTCCTAAACTGCCCCCTAAAGCTCCTGATCACTCCCCCCACACCCTCAGATCTTCCCCAGACACCCCCCCCCCCGTGTACTGTATAAATCTATCCTCCCCTGTAATCACCCACTGATCACCTGTCAATCACCCCGTCACTGCTACCCATCAGATCAGACCCTAATCTGCCCCTTGCGGGCACCCAAACACCGCCCACACATCAGATTGCCCTCAGACCCCCCTTATCACCTCCCCAGTGCAATATTTACATCTGTTCTCCCCTCTAATCACCCAATCACCCCTTGTCACTGCTACCCATCATACCCATCAGATCAGACCCTAATCTGCCCCCTGCGGGCTTCTGATCACCCGGCCAAACCCTCACCATCCCCATCGCAGTGACAGAATTTTCTCTTTTCTGATCACTGCTGGTCTCTACGACTTCATTGTGGCTGAGACCAACCATTATGCCACACAATACGCAACCGCCAATCCAAGAACCTACCATGCCCAACCTTTTCAGTGGAAACCACTCCACGTTTCCGAACGTAACATTTTTTGGGGCCTTCTCCTTAACATGGGTCTAGTCAAAAAGAATGCATTGCGGTCTTATTGGTCTACGCACCCTATACATGATGTCTGCTGCCATGTCCAGGTCACGATTTGAGAACATCCTGCGCTTCCTGCACTTCAGTGCCAATACAACCTGTCATCTAAGAGGCCACCCTGCTTATGACCGGTTCCAAAAATGTCGGCCCCTCAGACCACCTGTCATCAAAATTTGCAGATTCTTATACCCCTGAACAGTAATTTTGAGGCATTTGGTTTCTAGACTACTCCTCACGGTTTTGGGTCTCTAAAATGCCAGGGCAGTATAGGAACCCCACAAGTGACCCCATTTTAGATAGAAGAAGGTATTCTCTAAGGTGTATGGTGAGTTCATAGAATATTTTATTTTTTGGAACAAGTTAGTGGAAAATGACACTTTGTGCAATAAAAAAAAAAAAACACAAAATCAATTTCAACTAACTTGTGACAAAAATAAAAATCTATGAACTCACCATACTCCTAACAGAATACCTTGGGGTGTCTTCTTTCTAAAATGGGGTCACTTGTGGGGTTCCTATACTGCTCTGGCATTTTAGGGGCCCTAAACCATGAGGAGTAGTCTAGAAACCGAATGCCACAAAATGACCTGTGAAATCCTAAGGGTTCTCATAGGACTTTGGGCCCCTTAGCGCATCTAGGCTGCAAAAAAAAATTGTCCCACATGCGATATCGCCGTACTTCGGAGCAATAGTATATGTGTAAAAATACACCCCAAAACACATTACCCATGCTGGGTGGGATACATCTCTGTAAATGAGTTTTTTTTTTTTTTTTTTTTGTTTTTTTTTTTTTTTACACACACAATTGTCCATTTACAGAGATATTTCTCCCACCCAGCATGAGTATGTGTAAAAATACACCTCAAAACACATTATACTATTTCTCCTGAGTATGGCGATATCACATGTGACACTTTTTTGCAGCCTAGGCGCGCTAAGGGGCCCAAAGTCCTATGAGCAACTTTAGGCTTTACAGGGGTGCTTATAATTTTGCACCCTCAAAATGCCAGGACAGTAAACACACCCCACATATGACCCCATCATGGAAGGTAGACATCCTAAAGTATGCGGAGAGGGGCATGGTGAGTCCGGGGCAGATTTCATTTTTTTTTGGGTCACAAGTTAGCAGAAATGGAAACTTTTCATTTTATGTCACAAAGTTTCATTTTCCGCTAACTTGTGACAAAAAATAAAATCTTCTATGAACTCACCATGCCTCTTAGTGAATACTTTGGGATGTCTGCTTTCCAAAATGGGGTCATTTAGGGGGTATTTATACTATCCTGGAATTCTAGCACCTCATGAAACATGACAGGTGCTCAGAAAAGTCAGAGATGCTTCAAAATGTTACATAGTTATTTTGGTTGAAAAAAGACATACGTCCATCGAGCTCAACCAGTGAATGAGAAAAATTCACATTTTGCACCATAGTTTGTAAACGCTATAACTTTTACCCAAACCAATAAATATATAGTTATTGGATTTTTTCTTTTTATCAAAAGACATGTAGCACAATAAATTTGGACAAAAATGTATATAGAAATTTTACTTTATTTGAAAAATGTCAGCACAGAAAGTTAAAAAAAAAAATCATTTGTTTGACAAAATTCATGTCTTTTTTGATTAATATAATAAAAACTAAAAATCACAGCTGCAATCAAATAGCACCAAAAGAAAGATGTATTAGTGACAAGAAAAGGAGGTAAAAATTCATTTAGATAGTAGGTTGTATGACCGAGCAATAAACCGTTAAAGCTGCAGTGGTCTGAATGGAAAAAAGCCTCTGGTCCTTAAGGGATGTAAAGACTGTGGTTCTTATGTGGTTAATCCGGCTCTGGAGGTAGGGGCACAAAAGCTAGGGGACCAGAGTTCAGCTGGGGGTTTAGAGCACTAGTGAGGGGTGGTAGGCCAGAATGAAAAGGTGAGATTTGAGAGCCTTCTTGAAGAGGTTGAAGGAGAGAGCTGCCCGAATGGGTGGAGGTAGGAAGTTTCATAGTGTTGGAGCAGCTCTTAAGAAGTCCTGGTGGCCTGCATGGGACTGGGTGATGCGGGGGTGGCCAGGCAAAGTTCATTAAAGAAGTGGAGCGAGCAGTTAGGAGTGTACCTCTGAGTAAGATCGGAAATGTAGGTTGGACAGGTTTTGTGGACATATTTGTAGGTCAGACACAGTATCTTGAATCTGATTCTGGACTGGATAGGAAGTCAGTGGAGGGATTCACAGAGGGAAGCCACCGTGGTGGAATGATGGGAGAAGTGGATAATTCTGGCTGCCGCGTTTATGATGGACTGCAGTGGGGCAATTCAGGTCATAGGGAGACCAGACAGAAGGGCATTGCAGTACTCAAGGTGGGAGATTATGAGGGCACGGATGAGGAGTTTGGTGGTGGCAGAGGTCAGGAAAGGGTGGATCTGGTAGTGTGGTTAACAGTGACATGCACATCTGAGAGGTTCAGCGATGGCCGGGGTGGGAAGATAAATTCAGTTTTGTCCAGATTTAGTTTCAGGAACCTAGCAGACATCCAGGAGGAGATGGCTGATAGGCAGGAGGAGACCTTGTCCATGGTAGTGGAGGATAGGTCAGGAGTGTGGAGGTAGATATTGGTGTCATCTGCATACAGATGATAGTTAAAAACCATGGAGGAGATAACCTTGCCAATTGAGGATGTGTATAGGAAGAACAGTAAGGGGCCCAAGGACCGAGCCTTGGGGTACTCCCACCTAGAGGTTGTTAGGAGTGGATAAGGACTCATTGAAGGAGGTCATGAAGGAGCAGTTGGAAAGGTAGGATGAGATTTAGGCCAGGGCGAGGTCATTAATGCTCATGGACTAGAGGGACTGGAAAAGTAGGGGAAGGTCTCCTGTGTCAAAACCTGCTGAAAGGTCAAGGAGGAGGAGAATGGAATATTTACCTTCAGCTTTAGCTAAGGCAAGGTCATTGACCACTTTGGTGAGAGCTGTTTTGGTTGAGTGGTCAGGCCAAAACCCAGATTGCAGTGGGTCTAAAAGGGAGTTGGCATTGAGGTACTGGGTCAGGCATTTGCCTCCAAACTCCTTTAGTGTCTGGTTCCCAAAGGGGAGGAGGGAGATAGGGCGGGAATTGGAGGGTAGTGAGGGGGGGGGGGTCGAGGGAGGGCTTCTTGAGCAGGGGTAGTACAGTGGCCTGCTTGAAGTCTGAGGGGAAGGTGCCTGTGGATAGAAAGAGGTTAAACAGGGTAGTGAGGACTGGGGCCAAATCCATAAAGTGAGGATGGCGTAAACCAGCAGACATGGGGTCAAGGGGGAGGCAGTGTGTGGAAGTCTGCACTATGTGGTTGACTTCCTCAATGGTAGTAGGAGTGAAAGAGGTGAGGGGAGGATAGGATGGAGGAGGAGCTGGATGGGAAGGGGGTGGGAGGTGAAGATTGAAGATTAGATATTTCCTGACAGATGGAGACAATTTTGTTGGTGAAGTGGGTGGCTAAATCTGTGGCAGAGAGGGATGAAACGGAGGGTGGGTCTAAGCAGGGAGTTGAAAGTGGCAAAAAGACGGCAGGGGTTGGAAGCTTGTGCTCTGATGATCTTGGTGAAGTATTCCTGCTTCACATCAGCAAGGACAGTGTGGAACTGCAGCAGGTTAGCCTTGTACTGTAGGAAACCCTTAAGTCTAGTTTTCCTCCATTTCCATTCAATGGCACTTGTTACCCCCTTGATGTTGCGAGTATGGGTATTGCGCCAGGGCTGGGGGTTAGGGGGGTGGTTGTGTTGGAATATTGGGGGGCAGCTTCCTCTAGGGCTGAGGAGAGTGTTTGATGATACTGAGCTGCAGCAAGATTGGGACCGGTTAGGGTGGGGAGAGTGAAAGAGGGCATGTAGGGTTGCAGCAAGGACACTAGGGTTGAGCTTGTGTAAGAGCAGGAGGGAGAGAGTGTAAGCAAATGTGAATGAGATTTAAATGTTTGGGAGATTTTTGAGCTGCTGGTGAGAGTGAGAGATATCAGGAGAGCTAACAGTTCATGAGAAGCTGAGCAAGGTTAGGAAAGCATAGCAGGTGAAATGAATATGGAGTGTGGTACATTGTGAGGATGTACATAGCAATGCAGCTTGTAGAAGTTTGCAGACAGGCATAACAAAAGTAAAAGTGCAGTAAACATGGTAAGTGTGTATGATTATAACAAAAAGATTTCCAACTACTAAACAGTTTATATGGGTATGCAGGTAGTGCAAGCAAACCTGTGTAAACAAAAAAGCAGATGCTACTTGGCCGTGCAACATAATCAGCTGCAATGACTCTTGGAACTTCTACTGGGTTGAGGACATCGATGGTACCTTAAAAAAAAAAAAAATAAAAAAAAAAAAATAAAGCTAACTTACTGTAAGTTTCACATGCAGCTGTCTCGTAATTATAGAGATTTGACCGCAAAGGAAAAACACCCAATGATCACCAAATGTGTTGAGCGGTTTACTGCCTTTTTACACAAGTGAAGTTAAATGCCACCCAGTTCTTAACTCAAAGGTGTATTATATTTTAATTATATAACAGTCATTTAATGCACAGGCATTGATGTTGGATAAGAAAGCAAGGTTCACAGTCCCTACTTTATCCCAAAGGTGCTCTCTGCGGGGTTAATATCAGGGCTCCATGCAGGCCAGTCACACGTCTTTATGGACCATGCTATAGGCACTGATGCATAGACCTATCGGAATAGGAAGGGGCCCTCCCTAAACTGTTCCTATAATGTTGGGAGCAGGAGATTGTTCAATATGCGGTGCAAAATAGCCTGGGAGAAAAGGCCATATCTGGCAAACCGCAAGTGTTTACTATATCCAAAGACAGCGTCATGTAGGGGCCAAAAAAACATGTTTACTGTAACAGAAGTTTTATTAAATCATAGTTTACTATACCAGGCATTGCTCCTATAGACCTATAATGGATGCAATAGAAGAATGAAAGCAGATCTGGCACCGGTTGCAATTAGACAGTTCCTTTAATCCAGTGGGTACAGCATACAAACAGGTAGTGAAAGTGTCGGCCTAACAGCCGTTTCGCAGGTCTCCCTGCTTCTTCAGAGGCACAAAGATGTGCCTCTGAAGAAGCAGGGAGACCTGCGAAACGGCTGTTAGGCCGACACTTTCACTACCTGTTTGTATGCTGTACCCACTGGATTAAAGGAACTGTCTAATTGCAACCGGTGCCAGATCTGCTTTCATTCTTCTATTGCAAGTATTAAGTGTTATATGGTTTTGAGCACGGAGTCAACAGAATCCAGCGCTGTTTCCAGTCCTTATTTTTGAGTGCCGGTCTTGTTGCTTTTTTCTCCTTCTTAAAAAAGACCTATAATGGAGATTGACCGGGACCTGGAGAGGTAGTTTATTATAACAAGATTATGCTGTAATAAAAGAATCCACTGAAAACCACGTGTGGAGTATTGCTGACTAAATACACCAATGTTTGATCTTACCATCTAAAAGGTTAACATATCACCAAATCAGATTTTGACAGCAAGCAAATTGATAAAAAAAACTACTCACAAGATGGTACCTAACCCCTAGAAAAATAGCATTATTCACTTCTAACCAATCTCCAAAATGCTGGAAATGTAACAATTATTTGGATACACTAAAACATATGTTTTGGGACTGCCATTTAGTAAGATCAATATGGGACCCTTTAGAGATCTTCATAAAAACATATCTCAAGTGCTTTCTCACAAAAGCCAGAACTTGCCCTCTTTATAGTTGGTCTTGAAAATATTCACAAACACATTCAACCTATAATATGCCATCTCCTTTTAGCGGCGATCTACCTTATAACTAAACTAGAAGTCCACAGAACCCATATCATGGCTGCACTTCCAAGCCTTGGCCAATTCCTATCTGAAATTAAAATCTATTATAAGAACTAGAAACTAAGGGTAAATCCAATGACCTTTATCAGGGCCCATTCCCTAAGTGAAAAGTAACAATACCACCAGCCAAATTACAATATTCTGGCACTACTAAATACAACCCCAAGCAGCTACCTTAAAGTAGTTAGACTTAGTTTTAGTTTAGTTATAGTTTGGGTAAGGCCTAGTCCACACTAGGTCCGGAAACGTATCCGTGGCTGCGTTTTTCAGCCCTGATGAAAAACGGAGTCCAGGATACTAATGTTAAAAATAGCAGCCATCCTCACCCAAGAAAAAAAACGGATCCGTCTGCGTTTGCGGAAACCCGTTTTCAAAACCTGAACGGAAGGTCCGGATCTGCTGAATTTTCACGGACCATGGATACACGGATGGGTAGTGAAAAGCAATGGGAAAACGCATCTCCATCTCCACAGGCAAAACAGCAACAAAAACTGATGAGAAAACGGATAGCCTAAACTTTATTATTGGCCAAAAAAATCCTCCCACTACCTTCCTAATGATAGAGACATTTTCTGTCCGTTTTTTGGGGTAAAAAACTGAACGGAAACTGATGCAAAACTGATGCACTTTGATCAGTTTTCGGTCTGGTGGTACTTCCCCCTGACCTTCCCCTGATCCCGGACTGCAATGTCCGTCCTGCAACCGTGCCTAGTGTGGACCTAGCCTTAAAGTTTCAGGTTATTGGTTTAAATACAAGCACCCAATGTTATGATACATCTCTCCAATCCTACTAGGAGAGACCATACAGTGGTTAATGAACCCATGAACATCCTCACACTAATCTAATTTGAAGAGATCAAGATACAGGATGAAACGCCATATTAAAGCGGATACCAGACAGGGTCTTCAAATCTGCGAAGACCAAATCAAAACCCCTCATCAGCCTTCCACCTCTATTTGATAGAGGGTCTGGGAAGGTTTGAGTAGGGGATTGCCAAGAGTTCTATCTTTAATAAAGACTATAGATAAGATCATACTTCAAAGTATACATTACTTAATCAGACGTGCCAGATGTATTATAATAGAATATATGTTATTGACATGTAATAAATGGCTGAGATGCCGCCGCGCTGTCTGGCGGTGGGGCGGGCATCTCCGCGTCCAGCGCGGCGGTTTGTCCACAGCAGCGTGCGTCTTATGTGGCTGGATCTGTTAGTTCACACAGTTTGAGGAATATGCGCGCACTGAGAGGCAGAACCTTTATGGCAAACAAGGAGGGATCAGCTGACCAGGTTGGTCAGCTGACCTCAAAGCAAGTGGCTATTGGCTGAGTGGCTCGGGCGGGGCGGCAGAGTCCTGCAACTATATATAGTCACTGCTGGCTAGTCTCAGGTTGTCTGCCATTGCGAACACTTACGTGGAAGCACTCAGACCATAGTCAGATCTCACAGTGTGGTTGAACCAGGAGGTCCTGGGAATTCACACTGAGCCAGATTACTTCTGTGTTAATATTGTGTTATTGTCCAGACTAGTTCCAGGGTGCTGAGACCACGGACCTCACACCCAAGACTAGGGATCCTGTGCTACTATCATATATAATTCAGACTAGTTCCAGGGTGTCGAGACCACGGACCTCACACCCAAGTCTAGGCATTGTTTGATATCTGTTATGGCCTATTGCATTCCTGATTACTCCTCTGCTCACTGATTTGGTACCCACGCATATCTGATCACCTGTTGCCAAACCCAGCCTGTCCCTAGTTACCAAGTCAGCTTTCCATCTCTGTACTTTATCTGCCCGTGTGTTGCCGACCTGGCTTGCCCGACCTAGAGAGCTCTCTCTCTCTTTAAGAGATAGTCTCCAGACCTGCTAGTGACATCCACCTTCCAGGTGTCACTCACAGGTCCCTCCTACCTTCACCCTGGGACTCCACCCCTTTGGAGATCTCCGGCTGCTGGAAGGTCTTTGTACTTCACAAAAGGCGGTATCACCCGTACTGCCAGAGACCACCTGCTCCTCGGGTGGTCTTACTCAAAGTCATTACTGTTGCACCAAACACTCACACTATAAAGGTGTCCAGAGGTTAGTTATACTTAGATTATCGATGATTCTGCAGATCATCAATAGTCAGGTATAATCTGTATTCTTGGTGATACTGCAGATCACCAATAATCAGATTCTCTCTGTGTGCTGACACCGATCGTTACACATGGTAATTGTTTCAATTAAGGTTATTGCCATTTTATGTCTTATGTACAATTTATCAAACAATGTATTTTCTATAAAGCTGTAAGTTGATGTTAAAATTAAATAAAATGTTATAAAAAAAAAAATGAAAACCACGTGTGGAACACAATTGTAAAAAGGAAGAAAATGCCTGAAAACCTAAAATCCCAACAAGCCGTGCGCTCCCTGCCTTGCCCGCGTACCGATACAATTATCTACATTTTGTTTCCCATGTAGCCGCATTAAGGCAAGAAAGATCCTTTTAGCCGTAAACAAGTGCAACTCAAAGCAAAATGTTTCAATCTATTTTAGCCCTTAATATTGTTAAAAAGACGCAATTTATAGTTTCACTTTTATGTTTTGTCTAATTGAATTCCCCAGTTTAGATAAACCGGTTTATGAGATTCTTGACAACCGATGGAAGTTCCATGAAAAGCTCACAAAACTGCCAGCCATGACTTCGCTCATCTCTTATCAAATAATTCATCACTATGTGTGCAATGTATACTACATATTCCCGTTACCACGGTGACATTGCAAACTGGGCTTATTTTGGGGGTTGAGCTTATATTGCGATCTTTCAAAAAAAAAAATCATGCATTTTATGGTCAGGTCTTAAAGTGAACCTGAGGTGTGAGCGATATGGAGGCTGCCATATTTGTTTCATGTTAATCAATGCCAGTTGCCTGGCAGCCCTGCTGAGCTATTTGGCTGCAGTAGTGTGAATCACACCAGCAACGAGCATGCAGCTAATCTTGTTAGATCTGACAATCATGTCAGAAACACCTGATCTGCTGCATGCTTATTCAGGGTCTATGGCTAAAAGTAAAGAGGCAGAGAATCAGCAGGACAGCCAGGCAACTGGTATTGCTAAGAGGATACCAGAGCCCAACATTCTATGATTAAAAAAAATAAATGTTGTGCAGGTGGGAAGGTGTCCTAGTTCACTTGCCGCTCCCTCAGTTTCAAGCTGTGTGGCTCCGTTCCCCCGTTTCAACCTTCCGTTGCAGCTCCCGACCAGAGAGAGTCCAGTATGGAAATACTGTGCTGTGCATGCGCAGTATTTCTTTCTTCTGCCCTGTGAACGCGCTCCTCCATCTTCCCTAGTCACGCCCACTCGCTCCCGTCCTGCAGGCATCTGCACGTTCCACAGCCTTCTGCAGTAGGGAAGATGGAGGAGCGCGTTCACAGGGCAGAAGTATTTCCATACTGGACGCTCTGGTCTGGAGCTGCAATGGGGGTTTGGAACAGGGGAACGGAGCCACGCAGCTTGAAACAGAGGGAGCGGTAAGTAAAGTATGACACCCTCCCACCTACACAACATTTTTTAATAGAATGTTGGGCTCTGGTATCCTTTAACAGGAAATAAATATGGCAGCCTCCATATCACTCTCACCTCGTGTTCACTTTAAGGTACCCATACATTAATCGAGTTTTCATCAAATAATCAACTACAGTGTGGTTGATGGAAAGTCGATCTACTAGAGCCCCACACACTACAAGCAAGATTTTATAGGATTCTCCTTCACTAATCGAGCTGAACCATGTTGTGCCCCCCATGCTCCAACACCGAAGATCCAATCTGTGTCTATCGAAATCTTGTGAATGTTAGCCGATTCCATTGCAGTCCACCAATATTTGCCATCCTGCCCGATTGAGTTGATTTGCCAATACATCAGTCAAATTCCATCATTCAAGCAGAATGGAAAAATAATCAATTCTCCTCTGATTCAATAAAATGATTGAATGGTCAATCAAGCAGGAACATTGAGTGGTGTATGAGCAACTTAACACATCACCAGAAATCACACAATTACTGTCTACATCAGTTATAAATGAGGATGATACCAATTATTGGCTAACTTAAAAGGACAAATAAATACCTGTTCCTGTAATAATTCTGAAGAAACCTGATCATCCAATATCTTACTCTGTTTCTTCCAAGTTAGTCAACACAGTGCTGCCCATAATTATTCATACCCCTGTCAAATTATGAATTAAAGTTTCTTTTACTCAACCAGCAAGTAATTTTTGATGGGAAATTATATTGGTATCTCCCAAAAGATAACAAGATGATGTACAAGAGGCATTATATTGTGTCTGTGTGTGTGTGTGTGTGGGGGGGGGGGGGGGGGGCATTTCTCAGCTTTTATTTACATTTGAGCAAAAAGTGTCCAGTCCAAAATTATTCATACCCTTCACAAACTGTCAGTCTGAGTAAATCCAAAGTTGTGTACCATTCCAAATAGCCCAAGCTGTTCTAAAGCTTCCCAATTACCCTGATTAATTGGGAACAGCTGTTTTAATCAACCTAACAGATGAAAAACAGCAGCTCTCTGCAGTTGGGTTTGTGGACAGTCATAGTTAAGATTAAGGAACTCAGTGAGGACCTGCAGCTACAAGCTACAAGGCCATTTCTAAATAGAGATGGCCCGAACCTCCGATTTTCGGTTTGCTAATGCGAACTTCCGCAAAAGTTCGGTGTGCACAAACTTTCGTGAACCGCAATAGACTTCAATGGGGAGGCGAACTTTGAAAACTAGAAACACTTATGCTGGCCACAAAAGTGATGAAAGAGATGTTTCAAGGGATCTAACATCTGAGTTTTCGCATGGATCAGTGGGATGGACACCAAAAGTTCAGAGGAAAAATCTGGATTTGACGCAAAGCAGCGTTTTAAGGGCAGAAATCACATTGAATGCTAAATTGCAGGCCTAAAGTGCTTTAAAACATCTTGCATGTGTATAAATCAGAGAGTGTAATTAGAGTACTGCTTCACACTGACACACCAAACTCACTGTGTAACGCACCGCAAATAGCTGTTTGTGTAGCGACGGCCGTGCTGGACTGGTGCGCACCATGGCGAGAGTGCAGGCCGTGGCTGTTTTCAAGCCCATATGGTCACCGGGCTGTGGTAGCTCAATGGCAGAACAACAGGGACTGTCTAGCTGATCAAATTTGGTCCGTTCACAATGAAGCAGCAACCTTATCTTGGATGTACCCCCCCCCCCCCCCCCCCCCGGGACACTCATATCGGCATCGGTCATTTCGTTATTGTGATACGCAAGCCCCTTCACCGCGGCAAGGTAATTATCAAGAAGGGGAATTGGCACATGTACATGCCTTAAAAATTCATGACTCCACCTGAAGTCCTGGACCCTGTTGGCGGTGGCAGAGAAGGCAGTCAAGCATCCTGCAGGCAGAGGTGTGCTGTGTGGGGACTGGGGACCGACTTAGTCTTGGGGCAGGCAGTCACATGGAGTGCAGGCAGAGATGCTGTGAGCGGGGACTGACTTAGTCTTCGGGTGGGCAGTAGCCCTTCAGGATCCATGCCTCATTCATTTTGATAAAGGTGAGGTACTGAACACTTTTGGGCCTCAGGCAACTTCTCTTCTCAGTGACAATGCCTCCAGCTGTGCTGAAGGTCCTTT